>NW_027327487.1:300000-548435 GCF_047675955.1 Chlorocebus sabaeus | reverse complement strand
AAATATCTTCCGTTCAAAACTGGAAACAAGCTTTCTGAGAAACTGCTCTGTGTTCTGTTAATTCATCTCACAGAGTTACATCTTTCCCTTCAAGTAGCCTTTCGCCAAGGCTGTTCTTGTGGAATTGGCAAAGGGATATTTGGAAGCCCATAGAGGGCTATGGAGAAAAAGCAAATATCTTCCCTTCAAAACTGGAAACAAGCTTTCTGAGAAACTGCTCTGTGTTCTGTTAATTCATGTCACAGAGTTACATCTTTCCCTTCAAGTAGCCTTTCGCCAAGGCTGTTCTTGTGGAATTGGCAAAGGGATATTTGGAAGCCCATAGAGGGCTATGGAGAAAAAGCAAATATCTTCCCTTCAAAACTGGAAACAAGCTTTCTGAGAAACTGCTCTGTGTTCTGTTAATTCATCTCACAGACTTACATCTTTCCCTTCAAGAAGCCTTTCGCTAAGGCTGTTCTTGTGGAATTGGCAAAGGGATATTTGTAAGCCCATAGATGGCTATGGAGAAAAAGCAAATATCTTCCGTTCAAAACTGGAAAGAAGCTTTCTGAGAAACTGCTCTGTGTTCTGTTAATTCATCTCACAGAGTTACATCTTTCCCTTCAAGAAGCCTTTCGCTAAGGCTGTTCTTGTGGAATTGGCAAAGGGATATTTGGAAGCCCATAGAGGGCTATGGTGAAAAAGGAAATATCTTCCGTTCAAAACTGGAAAGAAGCTTTCTGAGAAACTACTCTGTGTTCTGTTAATTCATCTCACAGAGTTACATCTTTCCCTTCAAGAAGCCTTTCGCTAAGTCTGTTCTTGTGGAATTGGCAAAGGGATATTTGGAAGCCCATAGAGGGCTATGGTGAAAAAGGAAATATCTTCCGTTCAAAACTGGAAAGAAGCTTTCTGAGAAACTGTTCTGTGTTCTGTTAATTCATCTCACAGAGTTACATCTTTCTCTTCAAGTAGCCTATCGCTAAGGCGGTTCTTGTGGAATTGGCAAAGGGATATTTGGAAGCCCATAGAGGGCTATGGTGAAAAAGCAAATATCTTCCGTTCAAAACTCGAAAGAAGCTTTCTGAGAAACGGCTCTGTGTTCTGTTAATTCATCTCGCAGAGTTACATCTTTCCCTTCAAGAAGCCTTTCGCTAAGGCTGTTCTTGTGGAATTGGCAAAGGGATATTTGGAAGCCCTTAGAGGGCTATGGTGAAAAAGGAAATATCTTCCGTTCAAAACTGGAAAGAAGCTTTCTGAGAAACTGCTCTGTGTTCTGTTAATTCATCTCCCAGAGTTATATCTTTCCCTTCAAGTAGCCTATCGCCAAGGCTGTTCTTGTGGAATTGGCAAAGGGATATTTGGAAGCCCATAGAGGGCTATTTTGAAAAAGGAAATATCTTCCGTTCAAAACTGGAAAGAAGCTTTCTGAGAAACTGCTCTGTGTTCTGTTGATTCATCTCACAGAGTTACATCTTTCCCTTCAAGAAGCCTTTCGCTAAGGCTGTTCTTGTGGAATTGCCAAAGGGATATTTGGAAGCCCATAGATGGCTATGGAGAAAAAGCAAATATCTTCCGTTCAAAACTGGAAAGAAGGTTTCTGAGAAACTGCTTTGTGTTCTGTTAATTCATCTCACAGGGTTACATCTTTCCCTTCAAGAAGCCTTTCGCTACGGCCGTTCTTGTGGAAGTGGCAAAGGGATATTTGGAAGCCCATAGAGGGCTATGGTGAAAAAGGAAATATCTTCCGTTCAAAACTGGAAACAAGCTTTCTGAGAAACTGCTCTGTGTTCTGTTAATTCATCTCCCAGAGTTACATCTTTCCCTTCAAGTAGCCTATCGCCAAGGCTGTTCTTGTGGAATTGGCAAAGGGATATTTGGAAGCCCATAGAGGGCTATGGAGAAAAAGGAAATATCTTCCTTTCAAAACTGGAAAGAAGCTTTCTGAGAAACTGCTCTGTGTTCTGTTAATTCATCTCACAGGGTTACAATTTTCCCTTCAAGAAGCCTTTCGCTACGGCCGTTCTTGTGGAATAGGCAAAGGGATATTTGGAAGCCCATAGAGGGCTATGGTGAAAAAGGAAATATCTTCCGTTCAAAACTGGAAACAAGCTTTCTGAGAAACTGCTCTGTGTTCTGTTAATTCATCTCACAGAGTTACATCTTTCCCTTCAAGTAGCCTTTCGCCAAGGCTGTTCTTGTGGAATTGGCAAAGGGATATTTGGAAGCCCATAGAGGGCTATGGAGAAAAATCAAATATCTTCCCTTCAAAACTGGAAACAAGCTTTCTGAGAAACTGCTCTGTGTTCTGTTGATTCATCTCACAGACTTACATCTTTCCCTTCAAGAAGCCTTTCGCTAAGGCTGTTCTTGTGGAATTGGCAAAGGGATATTTGGAAGCCCATAGATGGCTATGGAGAAAAAGCAAATATCTTCCGTTCAAAACTCGAAAGAAGCTTTCTGAGAAACTGCTCTGTGTTCTGTTAATTCATCTCACAGAGTTACATCTTTCCCTTCAAGAAGCCTTTCGCTAAGGCTGTTCTTGTGGAAGTGGCAAAGGGATATTTGGAAGCCCACAGAGGGCTATGGTGAAAAAGGAAATATCTTCCGTTCAAAACTCGAAAGAAGCTTTCTGAGAAACTGCTCTGTGTTCTGTTAATTCATCTCACAGAGTTACATCTTTCCCTTCAAGAAGCCTTTCGCTAAGGCTGTTCTTGTGGAATTGGCAAAGGGATATTTGGAAGCCCATAGAGGGCTATGGTGAAAAAGGAAATATCTTCCGTTCAAAACTGGAAAGAAGCTTTTTGAGAAACTACTCTGTGTTCTGTTAATTCATCTCACAGAGTTACATCTTTTCCTTCAAGAAGCCTTTCGCTAAGGCTGTTCTTGTGGAATTGGCAAAGGGATATTTGGAAACCCATAGAGGGCTATGGGCAAAAAGGAAATATCTTCCGTTCAATACTGGAAAGAAGCTTTCTGAGAAACTGCTCTGTGTTCTGTTAATTCATCTCACAGAGTTACATCTTTCCCTTCAAGAAGCCTTTCACTAAGGCTGTTCTTGTGGAATTGGGAAAGGGATATTTGGAAGCCCATAGAGGGCTATTTTGAAAAAGGAAATATCTTCCGTTCAAAACTGGAAAGAAGCTTTCTGAGAAACTGCTCTGTGTTCTGTTAATTCATCTCACAGAGTTACATCTTTCCCTTCAAGAAGCCTTTCGCTAAGGCTGTTCTTGTGAAATTGGCAAAGGGATATTTGGAAGCCCATAGAGGGCTATGGTGAAAAAGGAAATATCTTCCGTTCAAAACTGGAAAGAAGCTTTCTGAGAAACTGCTCTGTGTTCTGTTAATTCATCTCACAGAGTTACATCTTTCCCTTCAAGAAGCCTTTCGCTAAGTCTGTTCTTGTGGAATTGGCAAAGGGATATTTGGAAGCCCATAGAGGGCTATGGTGAAAAAGGAAACATCTTCCGTTCAAAACTGGAAAGAAGCTTTCTGAGAAACTGCTCTGTGTTCTGTTAATTCATCCCACAGAGTTACATCTTTCCCTTCAAGAAGCCTTTCGCTAAGGCTGTTCTTGTGGAATTGGCAAAGGGATATTTGGAAGCCCATAGGGGGCTACGGTGATAAAGGAAATATCTTCCGTTCAAAACTGGAAAGAAGCTTTCTGAGAAACTGTTCTGTGTTCTGTTAATTCATCTCACAGAGTTACATCTTTCTCTTCAAGAAGACTTTCGCTAAGGCGGTTCTTGTGGAATTGGCAAAGGGATATTTGGAAGCCCATAGAGGGCTATGGTGAAAAAGCAAATATCTTCCGTTCAAAACTCGAAAGAAGCTTTCTGAGAAACGGCTCTGTGTTCTGTTAATTCATCTCACAGAGTTACATCTTTCCCTTCAAGAAGCCTTTCGCTAAGGCTGTTCTTGTGGAATTGGCAAAGGGATATTTGGAAGCCCATAGAGGGCTATGGTGAAAAAGGAAATATCTTCCGTTCAAAACTGGAAAGAAGCTTTCTGAGAAACTACTCTGTGTTCTGTTAATTCATCTCACAGAGTTACATCTTTCCCTTCAAGAAGCCTTTCGCTAAGTCTGTTCTTGTGGAATTGGCAAAGGGATATTTGGAAGCCCATAGAGGGCTATGGTGAAAAAGGAAATATCTTCCGTTCAAAACTGGAAAGAAGCTTTCTGAGAAACTGCTCTGTGTTCTGTTAATTCATCCCACAGAGTTACATCTTTCCCTTCAAGAAGCCTTTCGCTAAGGCTGTTCTTGTGGAATTGGCAAAGGTATATTTGGAAGCCCATAGGGGGCTACGGTGATAAAGGAAATATCTTCCGTTCAAAACTGGAAAGAAGCTTTCTGAGAAACTGTTCTGTGTTCTGTTAATTCATCTCACAGAGTTACATCTTTCTCTTCAAGAAGACTTTCGCTAAGGCGGTTCTTGTGGAATTGGCAAAGGGATATTTGGAAGCCCATAGAGGGCTATGGTGAAAAAGCAAATATCTTCCGTTCAAAACTCGAAAGAAGCTTTCTGAGAAACGGCTCTGTGTTCTGTTAATTCATCTCGCAGAGTTACATCTTTCCCTTCAAGAAGCCTTTCGCTAAGGCTGTTCTTGTGGAATTGGCAAAGGGATATTTGGAAGCCCTTAGAGGGCTATGGAGAAAAAGCAAATATCTTCCGTTCAAAACTGGAAAGAAGCTTTCTGAGAAACTGCTCTGTGTTCTGTTAATTCATGTCACAGAGTTACATCTTTCCCTTCAAGAAGCCTTTCGCTAAAGCTGTTCTTGTAGTATTGGCAAAGGGATATTTGGAAGCCCATAGAGTGCTATGGAGAAAAAGCAAATATCTTCCGTTCAAAACTGGAAAGAAGCTTTCTGAGAAACTGCTCTGTGTTCTATTAATTCATCTCACAGAGTTACATCTTTCCCTTCAAGAAGCCTTTCGCTAAGGCTGTTCTTGTGGAATTGGCAACGGGATATTTGGAAGCCCATAGAGGGCTATCGTGTAAAAGGAAATATCTTCCGTTCAAAACTGGAAACAAGGTTTCTGAGAAACTGCTCTGTGTTCTGTTAATTCATCTCACAGAGTTACATCTTTCCCTTCAAGAAGCCTTTCGCTAAGGCTGTTCTTGTGGAATTGGCAAAGGGATATTTGGAAGCCCATAGAGGGCTATGGAGAAAAAGGAAATATCTTCCGTTCAAAACTGGAAAGAAGCTTTCTGAGAAACTGCTCTGTGTTCTGTTAATTCATCTCACAGAGTTACATCTTTCCCTTCAAGAAGCCTTTCGCTAAGACTGTTCTTGTGGAATTGGCAAAGGGATATTTGGAAGCCCAGAGAGGGCTATGGTGAAAAAGGAAATATCTTCCGTTCAAAACTGGAAAGAAGCTTTCTGAGAAACTGCTCTGTGTTCTGTTAATTCATCCCACAGAGTTACATCTTTCCCTTCAAGAAGCCTTTCGCTAAGGCTGTTCTTGTGGAATTGGCAAAGGGATATTTGGAAGCCCATAGGGGGCTACGGTGATAAAGGAAATATCTTCCGTTCAAAACTGGAAAGAAGCTTTCTGAGAAACTGTTCTGTGTTCTGTTAATTCATCTCACAGAGTTACATCTTTCTCTTCAAGAAGACTTTCGCTAAGGCGGTTCTTGTGGAATTGGCAAAGGGATATTTGGAAGCCCATAGAGGGCTATGGTGAAAAAGCAAATATCTTCCGTTCAAAACTCGAAAGAAGCTTTCTGAGAAACGGCTCTGTGTTCTGTTAATTCATCTCACAGAGTTACCTCTTTCCCTTCAAGAAGCGTTTCGGTAAGGCTGTTCTTGTGGAATTGGCAAAGGGATATTTGGAAGCCCTTAGAGAGCTATGGAGAAAAAGCAAATATCTTCCGTTCAAAACTGGAAAGAAGCTTTCTGAGAAACTGCTCTGTGTTCTGTTAATTCATGTCACAGAGTTACATCTTTCCCTTCAAGAAGCCTTTCGCTAAGGCTGTTCTTGTGGAATTGGCAAAGGGATATTTGGAAGCCCATAGAGGGCTATGGAGAAAAAGCAAATATCTTCCGTTCAAAACTGGAAAGAAGCTTTCTGAGAAACTGCTTTGTGTTCTGTTAATTCATCTCACAGGGTTACATCTTTCCCTTCAAGAAGCCTTTCGCTACGGCCGTTCTTGTGGAATTGGCAAAGGGATATTTGGAAGCCCATAGAGGGCTATGGTGAAAAAGGATATATCTTCCGTTCAAAACTGGAAACAAGCTTTCTGAGAAACTGCTCTGTGTTCTGTTAATTCATCTCCCAGAGTTACATCTTTCCCTTCAAGTAGCCTATCGCCAAGGCTGTTCTTGTGGAATTGGCAAAGGGATATTTGGAAGCCCATAGAGGGCTATGGAGAAAAAGGAAATATCTTCCGTTCAAAACTGGAAAGAAGCTTTCTGAGAAACTGCTCTGTGTTCTGTTAATTCATCTCACAGAGTTACATCTTTCCCTTCAAGAAGCCTTTCGCTAAGGCTGTTCTTGTGGAATTGGCAAAGGGATATTTGGAAGCCCATAGAGGGCTATGGAGAAAAAGGAAATCTCTTCCGTTCAAAACTGGAAAGAAGCTTTCTGAGAAACTGCTCTGTGTTCTGTTAATTCATCTCACAGGGTTACAATTTTCCCTTCAAGAAGCCTTTCGCTACGGCCGTTCTTGTGGAATAGGCAAAGGGATATTTGGAAGCCCATAGAGGGCTATGGTGAAAAAGGAAATATCTTCCGTTCAAAACTGGAAACAAGCTTTCTGAGAAACTGCTCTGTGTTCTGTTAATTCATCTCACAGAGTTACATCTTTCCCTTCAAGTAGCCTTTCGCCAAGGCTGTTCTTGTGGAATTGGCAAAGGGATATTTGGAAGCCCATAGAGGGCTATGGAGAAAAATCAAATATCTTCCCTTCAAAACTGGAAACAAGCTTTCTGAGAAACTGCTCTGTGTTCTGTTGATTCATCTCACAGACTTACATCTTTCCCTTCAAGAAGCCTTTCGCTAAGGCTGTTCTTGTGGAATTGGCAAAGGGATATTTGGAAGCCCATAGATGGCTATGGAGAAAAAGCAAATATCTTCCGTTCAAAACTCGAAAGAAGCTTTCTGAGAAACTGCTCTGTGTTCTGTTAATTCATCTCACAGAGTTACATCTTTCCCTTCAAGAAGCCTTTCGCTAAGGCTGTTCTTGTGGAAGTGGCAAAGGGATATTTGGAAGCCCACAGAGGGCTATGGTGAAAAAGAAAATATCTTCCGTTCAAAACTCGAAAGAAGCTTTCTGAGAAACTGCTCTGTGTTCTGTTAATTCATCTCACAGAGTTACATCTTTCCCTTCAAGAAGCCTTTCGCTAAGGCTGTTCTTGTGGAATTGGCAAAGGGATATTTGGAAGCCCATAGAGGGCTATGGTGAAAAAGGAAATATCTTCCGTTCAAAACTGGAAAGAAGCTTTTTGAGAAACTACTCTGTGTTCTGTTAATTCATCTCACAGAGTTACATCTTTTCCTTCAAGAAGCCTTTCGCTAAGGCTGTTCTTGTGGAATTGGCAAAGGGATATTTGGAAACCCATAGAGGGCTATGGGCAAAAAGGAAATATCTTCCGTTCAATACTGGAAAGAAGCTTTCTGAGAAACTGCTCTGTGTTCTGTTAATTCATCTCACAGAGTTACATCTTTCCCTTCAAGAAGCCTTTCACTAAGGCTGTTCTTGTGGAATTGGGAAAGGGATATTTGGAAGCCCATAGAGGGCTATTTTGAAAAAGGAAATATCTTCCGTTCAAAACTGGAAAGAAGCTTTCTGAGAAACTGCTCTGTGTTCTGTTAATTCATCTCACAGAGTTACATCTTTCCCTTCAAGAAGCCTTTCGCTAAGGCTGTTCTTGTGAAATTGGCAAAGGGATATTTGGAAGCCCATAGAGGGCTATGGTGAAAAAGGAAATATCTTCCGTTCAAAGCTGGAAAGAAGCTTTCTGAGAAACTGCTCTGTGTTCTGTTAATTCATCTCACAGAGTTACATCTTTCCCTTCAAGAAGCCTTTCGCTAAGTCTGTTCTTGTGGAATTGGCAAAGGGATATTTGGAAGCCCATAGAGGGCTATGGTGAAAAAGGAAACATCTTCCGTTCAAAACTGGAAAGAAGCTTTCTGAGAAACTGCTCTGTGTTCTGTTAATTCATCCCACAGAGTTACATCTTTCCCTTCAAGAAGCCTTTCGCTAAGGCTGTTCTTGTGGAATTGGCAAAGGGATATTTGGAAGCCCATAGGGGGCTACGGTGATAAAGGAAATATCTTCCGTTCAAAACTGGAAAGAAGCTTTCTGAGAAACTGTTCTGTGTTCTGTTAATTCATCTCACAGAGTTACATCTTTCTCTTCAAGAAGACTTTCGCTAAGGCGGTTCTTGTGGAATTGGCAAAGGGATATTTGGAAGCCCATAGAGGGCTATGGTGAAAAAGCAAATATCTTCCGTTCAAAACTCGAAAGAAGCTTTCTGAGAAACGGCTCTGTGTTCTGTTAATTCATCTCACAGAGTTACATCTTTCCCTTCAAGAAGCCTTTCGCTAAGGCTGTTCTTGTGGAATTGGCAAAGGGATATTTGGAAGCCCATAGAGGGCTATGGTGAAAAAGGAAATATCTTCCGTTCAAAACTGGAAAGAAGCTTTCTGAGAAACTACTCTGTGTTCTGTTAATTCATCTCACAGAGTTACATCTTTCCCTTCAAGAAGCCTTTCGCTAAGTCTGTTCTTGTGGAATTGGCAAAGGGATATTTGGAAGCCCATAGAGGGCTATGGTGAAAAAGGAAATATCTTCCGTTCAAAACTGGAAAGAAGCTTTCTGAGAAACTGCTCTGTGTTCTGTTAATTCATCCCACAGAGTTACATCTTTCCCTTCAAGAAGCCTTTCGCTAAGGCTGTTCTTGTGGAATTGGCAAAGGTATATTTGGAAGCCCATAGGGGGCTACGGTGATAAAGGAAATATCTTCCGTTCAAAACTGGAAAGAAGCTTTCTGAGAAACTGTTCTGTGTTCTGTTAATTCATCTCACAGAGTTACATCTTTCTCTTCAAGAAGACTTTCGCTAAGGCGGTTCTTGTGGAATTGGCAAAGGGATATTTGGAAGCCCATAGAGGGCTATGGTGAAAAAGCAAATATCTTCCGTTCAAAACTCGAAAGAAGCTTTCTGAGAAACGGCTCTGTGTTCTGTTAATTCATCTCGCAGAGTTACATCTTTCCCTTCAAGAAGCCTTTCGCTAAGGCTGTTCTTGTGGAATTGGCAAAGGGATATTTGGAAGCCCTTAGAGGGCTATGGAGAAAAAGCAAATATCTTCCGTTCAAAACTGGAAAGAAGCTTTCTGAGAAACTGCTCTGTGTTCTGTTAATTCATGTCACAGAGTTACATCTTTCCCTTCAAGAAGCCTTTCGCTAAAGCTGTTCTTGTAGTATTGGCAAAGGGATATTTGGAAGCCCATAGAGTGCTATGGAGAAAAAGCAAATATCTTCCGTTCAAAACTGGAAAGAAGCTTTCTGAGAAACTGCTCTGTGTTCTTTTAATTCATCTCACAGAGTTACATCTTTCCCTTCAAGAAGCCTTTCGCTAAGGCTGTTCTTGTGGAATTGGCAACGGGATATTTGGAAGCCCATAGAGGGCTATCGTGTAAAAGGAAATATCTTCCGTTCAAAACTGGAAACAAGGTTTCTGAGAAACTGCTCTGTGTTCTGTTAATTCATCTCACAGAGTTACATCTTTCCCTTCAAGAAGCCTTTCGCTAAGGCTGTTCTTGTGGAATTGGCAAAGGGATATTTGGAAGCCCATAGAGGGCTATGGAGAAAAAGGAAATATCTTCCGTTCAAAACTGGAAAGAAGCTTTCTGAGAAACTGCTCTGTGTTCTGTTAATTCATCTCACAGAGTTACATCTTTCCCTTCAAGAAGCCTTTCGCTAAGACTGTTCTTGTGGAATTGGCAAAGGGATATTTGGAAGCCCAGAGAGGGCTATGGTGAAAAAGGAAATATCTTCCGTTCAAAACTGGAAAGAAGCTTTCTGAGAAACTGCTCTGTGTTCTGTTAATTCATCCCACAGAGTTACATCTTTCCCTTCAAGAAGCCTTTCGCTAAGGCTGTTCTTGTGGAATTGGCAAAGGGATATTTGGAAGCCCATAGGGGGCTACGGTGATAAAGGAAATATCTTCCGTTCAAAACTGGAAAGAAGCTTTCTGAGAAACTGTTCTGTGTTCTGTTAATTCATCTCACAGAGTTACATCTTTCTCTTCAAGAAGACTTTCGCTAAGGCGGTTCTTGTGGAATTGGCAAAGGGATATTTGGAAGCCCATAGAGGGCTATGGTGAAAAAGCAAATATCTTCCGTTCAAAACTCGAAAGAAGCTTTCTGAGAAACGGCTCTGTGTTCTGTTAATTCATCTCACAGAGTTACCTCTTTCCCTTCAAGAAGCGTTTCGGTAAGGCTGTTCTTGTGGAATTGGCAAAGGGATATTTGGAAGCCCTTAGAGAGCTATGGAGAAAAAGCAAATATCTTCCGTTCAAAACTGGAAAGAAGCTTTCTGAGAAACTGCTCTGTGTTCTGTTAATTCATGTCACAGAGTTACATCTTTCCCTTCAAGAAGCCTTTCGCTAAGGCTGTTCTTGTGGAATTGGCAAAGGGATATTTGGAAGCCCATAGAGGGCTATGGTGAAAAAGGAAATATCTTCCGTTCAAAACTGGAAAGAAGCTTTCTGAGAAACTACTCTGTGTTCTGTTAATTCATCTCACAGAGTTACATCTTTTCCTTCAAGAAGCCTTTCGCTAAGTCTGTTCTTGTGGAATTGGCAAAGGGATATTTGGAAACCCATAGAGGGCTATGGGCAAAAAGGAAATATCTTCCGTTCAATACTGGAAAGAAGCTTTCTGAGAAACTGCTCTGTGTTCTGTTAATTCATCTCCCAGAGTTACATCTTTCCCTTCAAGAAGCCTTTCGCTAAGGCTGTTCTTGTGGAATTGGCAAAGGGATATTTGGAAGCCCATAGAGGGCTATTTTGAAAAAGGAAATATCTTCCGTTCAAAACTGGAAAGAAGCTTTCTGAGAAACTGCTCTGTGTTCTGTTAATTCATCTCACAGAGTTACATCTTTCCCTTCAAGAAGCCTTTCGCTAAGGCTGTTCTTGTGGAATTGGCAAAGGGATATTTGGAAGCCCATAGAGGGCTATGGTGAAAAAGGAAATATCTTCCGTTCAAAACTGGAAAGAAGCTTTCTGAGAAACTACTCTGTGTTCTGTTAATTCATCTCCCAGAGTTACATCTTTCCCTTCAAGAAGCCTTTCTCTAAGGCTGTTCTTGTGGAATTGGCAAAGGGATATTTGGAAGCCCATACAGGGCTATGGAGAAAAAGCAAATATCTTCCGTTCAAAACTGGAAAGAAGTTTTGTGAAACTGCTCTGTGTTCTGTTAATTCATCTCAAGGAGTTACATCTTTCCCTTCAAGAAGCCTTTCGCTAAGGCTGTTCTTGTGGAATTGGCAAAGGGATGTTTGGAAGCCCATAGGGGGCTATGGTGAAAAAGGAAATATCTTCCGTTCAAAACTGGAAAGAAGCTTTCTGAGAAACTGCTCTGTGTTCTGTTAATTCATCTCACAGAGTTACATCTTTTCCTTCAAGAAGCCTTTCGCTAAGGCTGTTCTTGTGGAATTGGCAAAGGGATATTTGGAAGCCCATAGAGGGCTATGGTGAAAAAGGAAATATCTTCCGTTCAAAACTCGAAAGAAGCTTTCTGAGAAACTGCTCTGTGTTCTGTTAATTCATCTCCCAGAGTTACATCTTTCCCTTCAAGAAGGCTTTCGCTAAGGCTGTTCTTGTGGAATTGGGTAAGGGATATTTGGAAGCCCATAGAGGGCTATGGTGAAAAAGGAAATATCTTCCTTTCAAAACTGGAAAGAAGCTTTCTGAGAAACTGCTCTGTGTTCTGTTAATTCATGTCACAGAGTTACATGTTTTCCTTCAAGAAGCCTTTCGCTACGGCTGTTCTTGTGGAACTCTGTGAGATGAATTAACAGAACACATAGCAGTTTCTCAGAAAGCTTCTTTCCATTTTTGAACGGAAGATATTTCCTTTTTCACCGTAGCCCTCTATGGGCTTCCAAATATCCCTTTGCCAATTCCACAGGAACAGCCTTAGGGAAAGGCTTCTTGAAGGGAAAGATGTAACTCTGTGAGATGAATTAACAGAACACAGAGCAGTTTCTCAGAAAGCTTCTGTCCAGTTTGGAACGGAAGATATTTCCTTTTTCACCATAGCCCTCTATGGGCTTCCAAATATCCCACTGCCAATTCCACAAGAACAGCCTTAGCGAAAGGCTTCTTGAAGGGAAAGATGTAACTCTGTGAGATGAATTAACAGAACACAGAGCAGTTTCTCAGAAAGCTTCTTTCCAGTTTTGAACGGAAGATATTTCCTTTTTCACCATAGCCCTCTATGGGCTTCCAAATATCCCTTTGCCAATTCCTCAAGAACATCCTTAGCGAAAGGCTTCTTGAAGGGAAAGATGTAACTCTGTGAGATGAATAATCAGAACACAGAGGAGTTTCTCAGAAAGCTTCTTTCCAGTTTTGAACGGAACATATTTCGTTTTTCACCATAGCCCTCTATGGGCTTCCAAATATCCCTTTGCCAATTCCAGAAGAACAGCCTTAGCGAAAGGCTTCTTGAAGGGAAAGATGTAACTCTGTGAGATGAATTAACAGAACACAGAGTAGTTTCTCCGAAAGCTTCTTTCCAGTTAAGAACGGAAGATATTTCCTATTTCACCAAAGCCCTCTATGGGCTTCCAAATATCCCTTTGCCAATTAAACAAGAACGGCCTTAACGAAAGGCTTCTTGAAGGGAAAGATGTAACTCTGTGAGATGAATTAACAGAACACAGAGCAGTTTCTCAAAAAGCTTCTTTCCTGTTAAGAACGGAAGATATTTCCTTTTTCACCATAGCCCTCTTTGGGCTTCCAAATATCCCTTTGCCAATTCCACAAGAACAGCCTTAGCGAAAGGCTACTTGAAGGGAAAGATGTAACTCTGTGAGATGAATTAACAGAACACAGAGCAGTTTCTCAGAAAGCTTCTTTCCAGTTTTGAACGGAAGATATTTCCTTTCTCACCATAGCCCTCTAAGGGCTTCCAAATATCCCTTTGCCAATTCCACAAGAACAGCCTTAGCGAAAGGCTTGTTGAAGGGAAAGGTGTAACTCTGTGACATGAATTAACAGAACACAGAGCAGTTTCTCAGAAAGCTTCTTTCCAGTTTTGAACGGAAGATATTTCCTTTTTCACCATAGCCCTCTAAGGGCTTCCAAATATCCCTTTGCCAATTCCACAAGAACAGCCTTAGCGAAAGGCTTCTTGAAGGGAAAGATGTAACTCTGTGAGATGAATTAACAGAACACAGAGCAGTTTCTCAGAAAGCTTCTTTCCAGTTTTGAACGGAAGATATTTCCTTTTTCACCGTAGCCCTCTATGGGCTTCGAAATATCCCTTTGCCAATTCCACACGAACAGCCTTAGCGAAAGGCTTCTTGAAGGGAAAGATGTAACTCTGTGAGATGAATTAACAGAACACAGAGCAGTTTCTCAGAAAGCTTCTGTCCAGTTTTGAACGGAAGATATTTCCTTTTTCACCATAGCGCTCTATGGGCTTCCAAATATCCCACTGCCAATTCCACAAGAACAGCCTTAGCGAAAGGCTTCTTGAAGGGAAAGATGTAACTCTGTGAGATGAATTAACAGAACACAGAGCAGTTTCCTTTTTCACCATAGCCCTCTATGGGCTTCCAAATATCCCTTTGCCAATTCCACAAGAACAGCCTTAGCGAAAGGCTTCTTGAAGGGAAAGATGTAACTCTGTGAGATGAATTAACAGAACACAGAGCAGTTTCTCAGATAGCTTCTTTCCAGTTTTGAACGGAAGATATTTCCTTTCTCACAATAGCCCTCTAAGGGCTTCAAAATGTCCCTTTGCCAATTCCACAAGAACAGCCTTAGCGAAAGGCTTCTTGAAGGGAAAGATGTAACTCTGTGACATGAATTAACAGAACACAGAGCAGTTTCTCAGAAAGCTTCTTTCCAATTTTGAACGGAAGACATATCCTTTTTCACCATAGCCCTCTATGGGCTTCCAAATATCCCTTTGCCAATTCCACAAGAACAGCCTTAGCGAAAGGCTTCTTGAAGGGAAAGATGTAACTCTGTGAGATGAATTAACAGAACACAGAGCAGTTTCCTAGAAAGATTCTTTCCAGTTTTGAACGGAAGATATTTCCTTTTTCTCCATAGCCCTCTATGGGCTTCCAAATATCCCTTTGCCAATTCCACAAGAACAGCCTTAGCGAAAGGCTTCTTGAAGGGAAAGATGTAACTCTGTGAGATGAATTAACAGAACACAGAGCAGTTTCTCAGAAAGCTTCTTTCGAGTTTGGAACGGAAGATATTTCCTTTTTCACCGTAGCCCTCCAGGGGCTTCGAAATATCCCTTTGCCAATTCACAAGAACAGCCTTAGCGAAAGGCTTCTTGAAGGGAAAGATGTAACTCTGTGAGATGAATTAACAGAACACAGAGCAGTTTCTCAGAAAGCTTGTTTCCAGTTTTGAACGGAATATATTTCCTTTTTCACCATAGCCCTCTATGGGCTTCCAAATATCCCTTTGCCAATTCCACAAGAACAGCCTTAGCGAAAGGCTTATTGAAGGGAAAGATGTAACTCTGTGACATGAATTAACAGAACACAGAGCAGTTTCTCAGAAAGCTTCTTTCCAGTTTTGAACGGAAGATATATCCTTTTTCACCGTAGCCCTCTATGGGCTTCCAAATATCCCTTTGCCAATTCCACAAGAACAGCCTTAGCGAAAGGCTTCTTGAAGGGAAAGATGTAACTCTGTGAGATGAATTAACAGAACACAGGGCAGTTTCTCAAGAAGATTCTTTACAGTTTTCAACGGAAGATATTTCCTTTTTCACCATAGCCCTCTAGGGGCTTCCAAATATCCTTTTGCCAATTCCACAAGAACACCCTTAGCGAAAGGCTTCTTGAAGGGAAAGATGTAACTCTGTGACATGAATTAACAGAACACAGAGCAGTTTCTCAGAAAGCTTCTTTCCAGTTTGGAACGGAAGATATTTCCTTTTTCACCCTAGCCCTCCAGGGGCTTCGAAATATCCCTTTGCCAATTCACAAGAACAGCCTTTGCGAAAGGCTTCTTGAAGGGAAAGATGTAACTCTGTGAGATGAATTAGCAGAACACAGAGCAGTTTCTCAGAAAGCTTCTTTCCAGCTTTGAACGGAAGATATTTCCTTTTTCACCATAGCCCTCTATGGGCTTCCAAATATCCCTTTGCCAATTCCACAAGAACAGCCTTAGCGAAAGGCTACTTGAAGGGAAAGATGTAACTCTGTGACATGAATTAACAGAACACAGAGCAGTTTCTGAGAAAGCTTCTTTCCAGTTTTGAACGGAAGATATTTCCTTTCTCACCATAGCCCTCTAAGGGCTTCCAAATATCCCTTTGCCAATTCCACAAGAACAGCCTTAGCGAAAGGCTTGTTGAAGGGAAAGGTGTAACTCTGTGACATGAATTAACAGAACACAGAGCAGTTTCTCAGAAAGCTTCTTTCCAGTTTTGAACGGAAGATATATCCTTTTTCACCATAGCCCTCAAAGGGCTTCCAAATATCCCTTTGCCAATTCCACAAGAACAGCCTTAGCGAAAGGCTTCTTGAAGGGAAAGATGTAACTCTGTGAGATGAATTAACAGAACACAGAGCAGTTTCTCAGAAAGCTTCTTTCCAGTTTTGAACGGAAGATATTTCCTTTTTCACCGTAGCCCTCTATGGGCTTCCAAATATCCCTTTGCCAATTCCACACGAACAGCCTTAGCGAAAGGCTTCTTGAAGGGAAAGATGTAACTATGTGAGTTGAATTAACAGAACACAGAGCAGTTTCGCAGAAAGCTTCTGTCCAGTTTTGAACGGAAGATATTTCCTTTTTCACCATAGCGCTCTATGGGCTTCCAAATATCCCACTGCCAATTCCACAAGAACAGCCTTAGCGAAAGGCTTCTTGAAGGGAAAGATGTAACTCTGTGAGATGAATTAACAGAACACAGAGCAGTTTCCTTTTTCACCATAGCCCTCTATGGGCTTCCAAATATCCCTTTGCCAATTCCACAAGAACAGCCTTAGCGAAAGGCTTCTTGAAGGGAAAGATGTAACTCTGTGAGATGAATTAACAGAACACAGAGCAGTTTCTCAGATAGCTTCTTTCCAGTTTTGAACGGAAGATATTTCCTTTCTCACAATAGCCCTCTAAGGGCTTCAAAATGTCCCTTTGCCAATTCCACAAGAACAGCCTTAGCGAAAGGCTTCTTGAAGGGAAAGATGTAACTCTGTGACATGAATTAACAGAACACAGAGCAGTTTCTCAGAAAGCTTCTTTCCAATTTTGAACGGAAGACATATCCTTTTTCACCATAGCCCTCTATGGGCTTCCAAATATCCCTTTGCCAATTCCACAAGAACAGCCTTAGCGAAAGGCTTCTTGAAGGGAAAGATGTAACTCTGTGAGATGAATTAACAGAACACAGAGCAGTTTCTCAGAAAGCTTCTTTCGAGTTTGGAACGGAAGATATTTCCTTTTTCACCGTAGCCCTCCAGGGGCTTCGAAATATCCCTTTGCCAATTCACAAGAACAGCCTTAGCGAAAGGCTTCTTGAAGGGAAAGATGTAACTCTGTGAGATGAATTAACAGAACACAGAGCAGTTTCTCAGAAAGCTTGTTTCCAGTTTTGAACGGAAGATATTTCCTTTTTCACCATAGCCCTCTATGGGCTTCCAAATATCCCTTTGCCAATTCCACAAGAACAGCCTTAGCGAAAGGCTTATTGAAGGGAAAGATGTAACTCTGTGACATGAATTAACAGAACACAGAGCAGTTTCTCAGAAAGCTTCTTTCCAGTTTTGAACGGAAGATATATCCTTTTTCACCGTAGCCCTCTATGGGCTTCCAAATATCCCTTTGCCAATTCCACAAGAACAGCCTTAGCGAAAGGCTTCTTGAAGGGAAAGATGTAACTCTGTGAGATGAATTAACAGAACACAGAGCAGTTTCTCAAGAAGATTCTTTACAGTTTTCAACGGAAGATATTTCCTTTTTCACCATAGCCCTCTAGGGGCTTCCAAATATCCTTTTGCCAATTCCACAAGAACACCCTTAGCGAAAGGCTTCTTGAAGGGAAAGATGTAACTCTGTGACATGAATTAACAGAACACAGAGCAGTTTCTCAGAAAGCTTCTTTCCAGTTTGGAACGGAAGATATTTCCTTTTTCACCCTAGCCCTCCAGGGGCTTCGAAACATCCCTTTGCCAATTCACAAGAACAGCCTTTGCGAAAGGCTTCTTGAAGGGAAAGATGTAACTCTGTGAGATGAATTAGCAGAACACAGAGCAGTTTCTCAGAAAGCTTCTTTCCAGCTTTGAACGGAAGATATTTCCTTTTTCACCATAGCCCTCTATGGGCTTCCAAATATCCCTTTGCCAATTCCACAAGAACAGCCTTAGCGAAAGGCTTATTGAAGGGAAAGATGTAACTCTGTGACATGAATTAACAGAACACAGAGCAGTTTCTCAGAAAGCTTCTTTCCAGTTTTGAACGGAAGATATATCCTTTTTCACCATAGCCCTCTATGGGCTTCCAATTATCCCTTTGCCAATTCCACAAGAACAGCCTTAGCGAAAGGCTTCTTGAAGGGAAAGATGTAATTCTGTGAGATGAATTAACAGAACACAGAGCAGTTTCTCAAAAAGATTCTTTCCAGTTTTCAACGGAAGATATTTCCTTTTTCACCATAGCCCTCTATGGGCTTCCAAATATCCCTTTGCCAATTCCACAAGAACAGTCTTAGCGAAAGGCTTCTTGAAGGGGAAGATGTAACTCTGTGAGATGAATTAACAGAACACAGAGCAGTTTCTCAGAAAGCTTCTTTCCAGTTTTGAACGGAAGATATTTCCTTTCTCACCATAGCCCTCTAAGGGCTTCCAAATATCCCTTTGCCAATTCCACAAGAACAGCCTTAGCGAAAGGCTTCTTGAAGGGAAAGATGTAACTCTGTGACATAAATTAACAGAACACAGAGCAGTTTCTCAGAAAGCTTCTTTCCACTTTTGAACGGAAGATATATCCTTTTTCACCATAGCCCTCTATGGGCTTCCAAATATCCCTTTGCCCATTCCACAAGAACAGCCTCAGCGAAAGGCTTCTTGAAGGGAAAGATGTAACTCTGTGAGATGAATTAACAGGACACAGAGCAGTTTCCCAGAAAGCTTTTCTCCAGTTTTGAACGGAAGAGATTTCCTTTGTAACCATAGCCCTCTATGGGCTTCCAAATATCCCTCTGCCAATTCCACAATAACAGCCTTAGCGAAAGGCTTCTTGAAGGGAAAGATGTAACTCTGTGAGATGAATTAACAGAACAAAGAGCAGTTTCCCAGAAAGCTTCTTTCCAGTTTTGAACCGAAGATATTTCCTTTTTCACCGTAGCCCTTTATGGGCTTCCAAATATCCCACTGCCAATTCCACAAGCACAGCCTTAGCGAAAGGCTTCTTGAAGGGAAAGATGTAACTCTGTGAGATGAATTAACATAACACAGAGCAGTTTCTCAGAAAGCTTCTTTCCAGTTTTGAACGGAAGATATTTCCTTTTTCACCATAGCCCTCTATGGGGTTCCAAATATCCCTTTGCCAATTCCACAAGAACAGCCTTAGCGAAAGGCTTCTTGAAGGGAAAGATGGAACTCTGTGACATGAATTAACAGAACACAGAGCAGTTTCCTTTTTCACCATAGCCCTCTATGGGCTTCCAAATATCCCTTTGCCAATTCAACAAGAACAGCGTTAGCGAAAGGCTTCTTGAAGGGAAAGATGTAACTCTGTGAGATGAATTAACAGAACACAGAGCAGTTTCTCAGAAAGCTTCTTTCCAGTTTTGAACGGAAGATATTTCCTTTTTCACCATAGCCCTCTATTGGCTTCCAAATATCCCTTTGCCAATTCCACAAGAACAGCCTTAGCGAAAGGCTTCTTGAAAGGAAAGATGTAACTCTGTGAGATGAATTAACAGAACACAGAGCAGTTTCTCAGAAAGCTTCTGTCCAGTTTTGAACGGAAGATATTTCCTTTTTCACCATAGCCCTCTATGGGCTTCCAAATATCCCACTGCCAATTCCACAAGAACAGCCTTAGCGAAAGGCTTCTTGAAGGGTAAGATGTAACTCTGTGAGATGAATTAACAGAACACAGAGCAGTTTCCCAGAAAGCTTCTTTCCAGTTTTGAACGGAAGATATTTCCTTTTTCACCATAGCCCTCTACTGGCTTCCAAATATCCCACTGCCAATTCCACAAGAACAGCCTTAGCGAAAGGCTTCTTGAAGGGAAAGATTGAACTGTGTGAGATGAAGTAACAGAACACAGAGCAGTTTCTCAGAAAGCTTCTTTCGAGTTTTGAACGGAAGATATTTCCTTTCTCACCATAGCCCTCTAAGGGCTTCCTAATATCCCTTTGCCAATTCCACAAGAACAGCCTTAGCGAAAGGCTTCCTGAAGGGAAAGATGTAACTCTGTGACATGAATTAACAGAACACAGAGCAGTTTCTCAGAAAGCTTCTTTCCAGTTTTGAACGGAAGATATATCCTTTTTCACCATAGCCCTCTATGGGCTTCCAAATATCCCTTTGCCAATTCCACAAGAACAGCCTTAGCGAAAGGCTTCTTGAAGGGAAAGATGTAACTCTGTGAGATGAATTAACAGAACACAGAGCAGTTTCTCAGAAAGCTTCTTTCCAGTTTTGAACGGAAGATATTCCCTTTTTCACCATAGCCCTCTATGGGCTTCCAAATATCCCTTTGCCAATTCCACAAGAACAGCCTTAGCGAAAGGCTTCTTGAAGGAAAAGATGTAACTCTGTGACATGAATTAACAGAACACAGAGCAGTTTCCTTTTTCACCTTACCCCTCTATGGGCTTCCAAATATCCCTTTGCCGATTCCACAAGAACAGCCTTAGCGAAAGGCTTCTTGAAGGGAAAGATGTAACTCTGTGAGATGAATTAACAGAACACAGAGCAGTTTCTGAGAAAGCTTCCTTCCAGTTTTGAACGGAAGATATTTCCTTTTTCACCATAGCCCTCTATGGGCTTCCAAGTATCACTTTGCCAATTCCACAAGAACAGCCTTAGCGAAAGTCTTCTTGAAGGGAAAGATGTAACTCTGTGAGATGAATTAACAGAACACAGAGCAGTTTCTCAAAAATATTCTTTCCAGTTTTCAACGGAAGATATTTCCTTTTTCACCATAGCCCTCTATGGGCTTCCAAATATCCCTTTGCCAATTCCACAACAACAGCCTTAGCGAAAGGCTTCTTGAAGGGAAAGATGTAACTCTGTGAGATGAATTAACAGAACACAGAGCAGTTTCTCAGAAAGCTTCTTTCCAGTTAAGAACGGAAGATATTTCCTTTTTCACAATAACCCTCTATGGGCTTCCAAATATCCCTTTGCCAGTTCAACAAGAACAGCGTTAGCGAAAGGCGTCATGAAGGGAAAGATGTAACTCTGTGAGATGAATTAACAGAATACAGAGCAGTTTCTCAGAAAGCTTCTTTCCAGTTTTGAACGGAAGATATTTCCTATTTCACCGTAGCCCTCTATGGGCTTCCAAATATCCCTTTGCCAATTCCACAGGAACAGCCTTAGCGAAAGGCTTCTTGAAGGGAAAGATGTAACTCTGTGAGATGAATTAACAGAACACAGAGCAGTTTCTCAGAAAGCTTCTTTCCAGTTTTGAACCGAAGATATTTCCTTTTTCACCGTATACCTCTATGGGCTTCCAAATATCCCACTGCCAATTCCACAAGAACAGCCTTAGCGAAAGGCTTCTTGAAGGGAAAGATGTAACTCTGTGAGATGAATTAACAGAAAACAGAGCAGTTTCCCAGAAAGCTTCTTTAAAGTTTTGAACGGAAGATATTTCCTTTGTAACCATAGCCCTCTATGGGCTTCCAAATATCCCTCTGCCAATTCCACAATAACAGCCTTAGCGAAAGCCTTCTTGAAGGGAAAGATGTAACTCTGTGAGATGAATTAACAGAACAAAGAGCAGTTTCCCAGAAAGCTTCTTTCCAGTTTAGAACGGAAGATATTTCCTTTTTCACCATAGCCCTCTATGGGCTTCCAAATATCCCTTTGCCAATTCCAAAAGAACAGCCTTAGCGAAAGGCTTCTTGAAGGGAAAGATGTAACTGTGTGAGATGAATTAACAGAACACAGAGCAGTTTCTCAGAAAGCTTCTTTCCAGTTTTGAACGGAAGATATTTCCTTTTTCACCATAGCCCTCTATGGGCTTCCAAATATCCCTTTGCCAATTCCAGAAAAACAGCCTTAGCGAAAGGCTTCTTGAAGGGAAAGATGTAACTCTGGGAGATGAATTAACAGAACACAGAGCAGTTTCTCAGAAACCTTCTTTCCAGTTTTGAACGGAAGATATTTCCTTTTTCACCATAGCCCTCTATGGGGTTCCAAATATCCCTTTGCCAATTCCACAAGAACAGCCTTAGCGAAAGGCTTCTTGAAGGGAAAGATGGAACTCTGTGACATGAATTAACAGAACACAGAGCAGTTTCCTTTTTCACCATAGCCCTCTATGGGCTTCCAAATATCCCTTTGCCAATTCAACAAGAACAGCGTTAGCGAAAGGCTTCTTGAAGGGAAAGATGTAACTGTGTGAGATGAATTAACAGAACACAGAGCAGTTTCTCAGAAAGCTTCTTTCCAGTTTTGAACGGAAGATATTTCCTTTTTCACCATAGCCCTCTATTGGCTTCCAAATATCCCTTTGCCAATTCCACAAGAACAGCCTTAGCGAAAGGCTTCTTGAAGGGAAAGATGTAACTCTGTGAGATGAATTAACAGAACACAGAGCAGTTTCTCAGAAAGCTTCTGTCCAGTTTTGAACGGAAGATATTTCCTTTTTCACCATAGCCCTCTATGGGCTTCCAAATATCCCACTGCCAATTCCACAAGAACAGCCTTAGCGAAAGGCTTCTTGAAGGGAAAGATGTAACTCTGTGAGATGAATTAACAGAACACAGAGCAGTTTCCCAGAAAGCTTCTTTCCAGTTTTAAACGGAAGATATTTCCTTTTTCACCATAGCCCTCTACTGGCTTCCAAATATCCCACTGCCAATTCCACAAGAACAGCCTTAGCGAAAGGCTTCTTGAAGGGAAAGATGTTACTCTGTGACATGAATTAACAGAACACAGAGCAGTTTCCCAGAAAGCTTCTTTCCAGTTTTGAACGGAAGATATTTCCTTTTTCACCATAACCCTCTATGGGCTTCCAAATATCCCTTTGCCAATTCCTCAAGAACATCCTTAGCGAAAGGCTTCTTGAAGGGAAAGATGTAACTCTGTGAGATGAATTAACAGAACACAGAGCAGTTTCTCAGAAAGCTTCTTTCGAGTTTTGAACGGAAGATATTTCCTTTCTCACCATAGCCCTCTAAGGGCTTCCTAATATCCCTTTGCCAATTCCACAAGAACAGCCTTAGCGAAAGGCTTCCTGAAGGGAAAGATGTAACTCAGTGACATGAATTAACAGAACACAGAGCAGTTTCTCAGAAAGCTTCTTTCCAGTTTTGAACGGAAGATATATCCTTTTTCACCATAGCCCTCTATGGGTTTCCAAATATCCCTTTGCCAATTCCACAAGAACAGCCTTAGCGAAAGGCTTCTTGAAGGGAAAGATGTAACTCTGTGAGATGAATTAACAGAACACAGAGCAGTTTCTGAGAAAGCTTCTTTCCAGTTTTGAACGGAAGATATTCCCTTTTTCACCATAGCCCTCTATGGGCTTCCAAATATCCCTTTGCCAATTCCACAAGAACAGCCTTACCGAAAGGCTTCTTGAAGGAAAAGATGTAACTCTGTGACATGAATTAACAGAACACAGAGCAGTTTCCTTTTTCACCATACCCCTCTATGGGCTTCCAAATATCCCTTTGCCAATTCCACAAGAACAGCCTTAGCGAAAGGCTTCTTGAAGGGAAAGATGTAACTCTGTGAGATGAATTAACATAACACAGAGCAGTTTCCCAGGAAGATTCTTTCCAGGTTTGAACGGAAGATATTTCCTTTTTCTCCATAGCCCTCTATGGGCTTCCAAATATCTCTTTGCCAATTCCACAAGAACAGCCTTAGCGAAAGGCTTCTTGAAGGGAAAGATGTAACTCTGTGAGATGAATTAACAGAACACAGAGCAGTTTCTCAGAAAGCTTCTTTCCAACCTTGAACGGAAGATATTTCCTTTTTCACCATAGCCCTCTAAGGGCTTCCAAATATCCCTTTTTCAATTCCACAAGAACAGCCTTAGCGATCGCCTTCTTGAAGGGAAAGATGTAACTCTGTGACATGAATTAACAGAACACAGAGCAGTTTCTCAGAAAGCTTCTTTCCAGTTTTCAACGGAAGATATATCCTTTTTCACCATAGCCCTCTATGGGCTTCCAAATATCCCTTTGCCAATTCCACAAGAACAGCCTTAGAGAAAGGCTTCTTGAAGGGAAAGATGTAACTCTGTGAGATGAATTAACAGAACACAGAGCAGTTTCTCAGAAAGCTTCTTTTAAGTGTGGAACGGAAGATATTTCCTTTTTCACCATAGCCCTCTAAGGGCTTCCAAATATCCCTTTGCCAATTCCACAAGAACAGCCTTAGCGAAAGGCTTCTTGAAGGGAAAGATGTAACTCTGTGAGATGAATTAACAGAACACAGAGCAGTTTCTCAGAAAGCTTCTTTCTAGTTTTGAACGGAAGATATTTCCTTTTTCACCGTAGCCCTCTATGGGCTTCCAAATATCCCTTTGCCAATTCCACAAGAACAGCTTTAGCGAAAGGCTTCTTGAAGGGAAAGATGTAACTCTGTGAGATGAATTAACAGAACACAGAGCAGTTTCTCAGAAAGCTTCTTTCCAGTTTTGAACGGAAGATATTTCCTTTTTCACCATAGCCCTCTAAGGGCTTCCAAATATCCCTTTGCCAATTCCACAAGAACAGCCTTAGCGAAAGGCTTCTTGAAGGGAAAGATGTAACTCTGTGAGATGAATTAACACAACACCTAGCAGTTTCTCAGAAAGCTTCTTTCCAGTTTTGAACGGAAGATATTTCCTTTTTCACCATAGCCCTCTATGGGCTTCCAAATATCCCTTTGCCAATTCCACAAGAACAGCCTTAGCGAAAGGCTTCTTGAAGGGAAAGATGTAACTCTGTGAGATGAATTAACAGAACACAGAGCAGTTTCTCAGAAAGCTTCTTTCCAGTTTTGAACGGAAGATATTTCCTTTTTCACCATAGCCCTCCATGGGCTTCCAAATATCCCTTTGCCAATTCCACGAGGACAGCCTTAGCGAAAGGCTTCTTGAAGGGAAAGATGTAACTCTGTGAGATGAATTAACAGAACACAGAGCAGTTTCTCAGAAAGGTTCTTTCCAGTTTTGAACGGAAGATATTTCCTTTTTAACCATAGCCCTCTATGGGCTTCCAAATATCCCTTTGCCAATTCCACAAGAACAGCCTTAGCGAAAGGCTTCTTGAAGGGAAAGTTGTAACTCTGTGAGATGAATTAACAGAACACAGAGCAGTTTCTCAGAAAGCTTCTTTCCAGTTTTGAACGGAAGATATTTCCTTTTTCACCGTAGCCCTCTATGGGCTTCCATATATCCCTTTGCCAATTCCACAAGAACAGCCTTAGCGAAAATCTTCTTGAAGGGAAAGATGTAACTCTGTGAGATGAATTAACAGAACACAGAGCAGTTTCTCAGAAAGCTTCTTTCCAGTTTTGAACGGAAGATATTTCCTTTTTCACCATAGCCCTCTATGGGCTTCCAAATATCCCTTTGCCAATTCCACAAGAACAGCCTTAGAGAAAGGCTTCTTGAAGGGAAAGATGTAACTCTGTGAGATGAATTAACAGAACACAGAACAGTTTCTCAGGAATGTTCTTTCCAGTTTTGAACGGAAGATATTTCCTTTTTCACCATAGCCCTCTAAGGGCTTCTAAATATCCCTTTGCCAATTCCACAAGAACAGCCTTAGCGAAAGGCTTCTTGAAGGGAAAGATGTAACTCTGTGAGATGAATTAACAGAACACAGAGCAGTTTCTCAGAAAGCTTCCTTCCAGTTTTGAACGGAAGATATTTCCTTTTTAACCATAGCTCTCTATGGGCTTTCAAATATCCCTTTGCCAATTCCACATGAACAGCCTTAGCGAAAGGCTTCTTGAAGGGAAAGATGTAACTCTGTGAGATGAATTAACAGAACACAGAGCAGTTTCTCAGAAATCTTCTTTCTAGTTTTGAACGGCAGATATTGCCTTTTTCACCATAGCCCTCGAAGGGCTTATAAATTTCCCTTTCCCAATTCCACAAGAACAGCCTTAGCGAAAGGCTTCTTGAAGGGAAAGATGTAACTCTGTGAGATGAATTAAGAGAACACAAAGCAGTTTCTGAGAAACCTTGTTTCCAGTTTTGAACGGAAGATATTTCCTTTTTCACCATTGCCCTCTATGGGCTTCCACATATCCCTTTGCCAATTCCACAAGAACGGCCTTAGCGAAAGGCCTCGTGAAGGGAAAGATGTAACTCTGTGAGATGAATTAACAGAACACAGAGCAGTTTCTCTGAAAGCTTTTTCCAGTTTTGAACGGAAGATATTTCCTTTTTCACCATAGCCCTCTATGGGCTTCCAAATATCCCTTTGACAATTCCACAAGAACGGCTTTAGCGAAAGGCTTCTTGAAGGGAAAGATTAACTCTGTGAGATGAATTAACACAACACAGAGCAGTTTCTCAGAAAGCTTTTTTCCAGTTTTGAACGGAAGATATTTCCTTTTTCAGCATACCCCTCTATGGGCTTCCAAATATCCCTTTTCCAATTCCACAAGAACAGCCTTAGCGAAAGGCTTCTTGAAGGGAAGGATGTAACTCTGTGAGATGAATTAACAGAACACAGAGCAGTTTCTCAGAAAGCTTCTTTCCAGTTTTGAACGGAAGATATTTCCTTTTTCACCATAGCCCTCTAAGGGCTTCCAAATATCCCTTTGCCAATTCCACAAGAACAGCCTTAGCGAAAGGCTTCTTGAAGGGAAAGATGTAACTCTGTGAGATGAATTAACAGAACACAGAGCAGTTTCTCAGAAAGCTTCTTTCCAGTTTGAACGGAAGATATTTCCTTTTTCACCATAGCCCTCAATGGGCTTCCAAATATCACTTTGCCAATTCCACAAGAACAGCCTTAGCGAAAGGCCTCTTCAAGGGAAAGATGCAACTCTGTGAGATGAATTAACAGAACACAGAGCAGTTTCTCAGAAAGCTTTTTTCCAGTTTTGAACGGAAGCTATTTCCTTTTTCACCATAGCCCTCTATGGGCTTCCAAATATCCCTTTGACAATTCCACAAGAACGGCCTTAGCGAAACGCTTCTTGAAGGGAAAGATGTAACACAGTGAGATGAATTAACAGAACACAGAGCAGTTTCTCAAAAAGATTCTTTCCAGTTTTGAACGGAAGATATTTCCTTTTTCACCATAGCCCTCTAAGGGCTTCCAAAAATCCCTTTGCCAATTCCACAAGAACAGCCTTAGCGAAAGGCTTCTAGAAGGGAAAGATGTAACTCTCTGTGATGAATTAAGAGAACACAGAGCAGTTTCTCAGAAAGCTTCTTTCCATTTTAGAACGGAAGATATTTCCTTTATCACCATAGCCCTCTATGGACTTCCAAATATCCCTCTGCCAATTCCACAAGAAGAGCCTTAGCGAAAGGCTTCTTGAAGGGAAAGATGTAACTGTGTTAGATGAATTAACAGAACACAGAGCAGTTTCTCAGAAAGCTTCTTTCCAGTTTTGAACGGAAGATATTTCCTTTTTCACCATAGCCCTCTATGGGCTTCCAAATATCCCTTTGCCAATTCCACAAGAACAGCCTTAGCGAAAGGCTTCTTGAAGGGAAAGATGTAACTCTGTGAGATGAATTAACAGAACACAGAGCAGTTTCTCAGAAAGCTTCTTTCCAGTTTTGAACGGAAGATATTTCCTTTTTCGCCGTAGCCCTCTATGGGCTTCCAAATATCCCTTTGCCAATTCCACAAGAAGAGCCATAGCGAAAGGCTTCTTGAAGGGAAAGATGTAACTCTGTGAGATGAATTAACAGAACACAGAACAGTTTCTCAGAGAGTTTCTTTCCAGTTTTGAACGGAAGATATTCCTTTTTCACCATAGCCCTCTAGGGGCTTCCAAATATCCCTTTGCCAATTCCACAAGAACAGCCTTAGCGAAAGGCTTCTTGAAGGCAAAGATGTAACTCTGTGATGTGAATTAACAGAACACAGAGCAGTTTCTCAGAAAGCTTCTTTCCAGTTTTGAACGGAAGATATTTCCTTTTTCACCATAGCCCTCTAAGGGCTTCCAAATATCCCTCTGCGAATTCCACAAGAACAGAATTAGCGAAAGGATTCTTGAAGGGAAAGATGTAACTCTGTGAGATGAATTAACAGAACACAGAGCAGTTTCTCAGAAAGCTTCTTTCCAGTTTTGAACGGAAGATATTTCCTTTTTCACCATAGCCCTCTAAGGGCTTCCAAATATCCCTTTGCCAATTCCACAAGAACAGCCTTAGCGAAAGGCTTCTTGTAGGGAAAGATATAACTCTGTGAGATGAATTAACAGAACACAGAGGAGTTTCTCATAAAGCTTCTTTCCAGTTTTGAACGGAAGATATTTCCTTTTTCACCATATCCCTCTATGGACTTCCAAATATCCCTTTGCCAATTCCACAAGAACAGCCTTAGCGAAAGGCTTCTTGAAGGGAAAGATGTAACTCTGTGAGATGAATTAACAGAACACAGAGCAGTTTCTCAGAAAGCTTCTTTCCAGTTTTGAACGGAAGATATTTCCTTTTTCACCATAGCCCTCTATGGGCTTCCAAATATCCCTTTGCCAATTCCACAAGAACAGCCTTAGCGAAAGGCTTCTTGAAGGGAAAGATGTAACTCTGTGAGATGAATTAACAGAACACAGAACAGTTTCTCAGAAAGGTTCTTTCCAGTTTTGAACGGAAGATATTTCCTTTTTCACCATAGCCCTCTATTGGCTTCCAAATATCCCTTTGCCAATTCCACAAGAACAGCCTTAGCGAAAGGCTTCTTGAAGGGAAAGATATAACTCTGTGAGATGAATTAACAGAACACAGAGCAGTTTCTCAGAAAGCTTCTTTCCAGTTTTGAACGGAAGATATTTCCTTTTTCACCATAGCCCTCTATGGTCTTCCAAATATCCCTTTGCCAATTCCACAAGAACGGCCTTAGCGAAAGGCTTCTTGAAGGGAAAGATGTAACTCTGTGAGATGAATTAGCGGAACACAGAACAGTTTCTCAGAAAGGTTCTTTCCAGTTTTGAACGGAAGATATTTCCTTTTTAACCATAGCCCTCTATGGGCGTCCAAATATCCCTTTGCCAATTTCACAAGAAAGGCCTTAGGGAAAGGCTGCTTGAAGGGAAAGATGTAACTCTGTGAGATGAATTAACAGAACACAGAACGGTTTCTCAGAAAGGTTCTTTCCAGTTTTGAACGGAAGATATTTCCTTTTTCACCATAGCCCTCTATGGGCTTCCAAGTATCCCTTTGCCAATTCCACAAGAACGGCCTTAGCGAAAGGCTTCTTGAAGGGAAAGATGTAACTTTGTGAGATGAATTAACAGAACACAGAGCAGTTTCTCAGAAAGCTTCTTTCCAGTTTGGAACAGAAGATATTTCCTTTTTCAACATAGCCCTCTATGGGCTTCCAAATATCCTTTTGCCAATTCCACAAGAAGAGCCTTAGCGAAAGGCTTCTTGAAGGGAAAGATGTAACTCTGTGAGATGAATTAACAGAACACAGAGCAGTTTCTCAGAAAGCTTCTTTCCAGTTTTGAACGGAAGATATTTCCTTTTTCACCATAGCCCTCTATGGGCTTCCAAATATCCCTTTGCCAATTCCACAAGAACAGCCTTAGCGAAAGGCTTCTTGAAGGGAAAGATGTAACTCTGTGAGATGAATTAAAAGTACACAGAGCAGTTTCTCAGAAAGCTTCTTTCCAGTTTTGAACGGAAGATAATTCCTTTTTCACCATAGCCCTCTATGGGCTTCCAAATATCCCTTTTCCAATTCCACAAGGACAGCCTTAGCGAAAGGCTTCTTGAAGGGAAAGATGTAACTCTGTGAGACGAATTAACAGAACACAGAGCAGTTTCTCAGAGAGGTTCTTTCCAGTTTTGAACGGAAGATATTTCCTTTTTCACCATAGCCCTCTAAGGGCTTCCAAATATCCCTTTGCCAATTCCGTAAGAACAGCCTTAGCGAAAGGCTTCTTGAAGGGAAAGATGTAACTCTGTGAGATGAATTAACAGAACACAGAGCAGTTTCTCAGAAAGCTTCTTTCCAGTTTTGAACGGAAGATATTTCCTTTTTCAGCGTAGCCCTCTATGGGCTTCCAAATATCCCTTTGCCAATTCCACAAGAACAGCCTTAGCGAAAGGCTTCTTGAAGGGAAAGATGTAACTGTGTGAGATGAATTAACAGAACACAGAGCAGTTTCTCAGAAAGCTTCTTTCCAGTTTTGAACGGAAGATATTTCCTTTTTCACCATAGCCCTCTATGGGCTTCCAAATATCCCTTTGACAATTCCACAAGAACAGCCTTAGCGAAAGGCTTCTTGAAGGGAAAGATGTAACTGTGTGAGATGAATTAACAGAACACAGAGCAGTTTCTCAGAAAGCTTCTTTCCAGTTTTGAACGGAAGATATTTCCTTTTTCACCATAGCCCTCTATGGGCTTCCAAATATCCCTTTGCCAATTCCACAAGAACAGCCTTAGAGAAAGGCTTCTTGAAGGGAAAGATGTAACTCTCTGAGATGAATTAACAGAACACAGAACAGTTTCTCAGGAATGTTCTTTCCAGTTTTGAACGGAAGATATTTCCTTTTTCACCATAGCCCTCTATGGGCTTCCAAATATCCCTTTGCCAATTCCACAAGAACAGCCTTAGCGAAAGGCTTCTTGAAGGGAAAGATGTAACTCTGTGAGATGAATTAACAGAACACAGAGCAGTTTCTCAGAAATCTTCTTTCTAGTTTTGAACGGCAGATATTGCCTTTTTCATCATAGCCCTCGAAGGGCTTATAAATTTCCCTTTCCCAATTCCACAAGAACAGCCTTAGCGAAAGGCTTCTTGAAGGGAAAGATGTAACTCTGTGAGATGAATTAACAAAACACAGAGCAGTTTCTCAGAAAGCTTTTTTCCAGTTTTGAACGGAAGATATTTCCTTTTTCAGCACACCCCTCTATGGGCTTCCAAATATCCCTTTTCCAATTCCACAAGAACAGCCTTAGCGAAAGTCTTCTTGAAGGGAAAGATGTAACTCTGTGAGATGAATTAACAGAACACAGAGCAGTTTCTCAGAAAGCTTCTTTCCAGTTTTGAACGGAAGATATTTCCTTTTTCACCGTAGCCCTCTAAGGGCTTCCAAATATCCCTTTGCCAATTCCACAAGAACAGCCTTAGCGAAAGGCTTCTTGAAGGGAAAGATGTAACTCTGTGAGATGAATTAACAGAACACAGAGCAGTTTCTCAGAAAGCTTCTTTCCAGTTTTGAACGGAAGATATTTCCTTTTTCACCATAGCCCTCTATGGGCTTCCAAATATCACTTTGCCAATTCCACAAGAACAGCCTTAGCGAAAGGCCTCTTCAAGGGAAAGATGTAACTCTGTGAGATGAATTAACAGAACACAGAACAGTTTCTCAGAGGGCTTCTTTCCAGTTTTGAACAGAAGATATTCCTTTTTCACCATAGCCCTCTATGGGCTTCCAAATATCCCTTTGCCAATTCCACAAGAACAGCCTTAGCGAAAGGCTTCTTGAAGGGAAAGATGTAACTCTGTGAGGTGAATTAGCAGAACACAGAGCAGTTTCTCAGAAAGCTTCTTTCCAGTTTTGAACGGAAGATATTTCCTTTTTCACCATAGCCCTCTATGGGCTTCCAAATATCCCTCTGCGAATTCCACAAGAACAGAATTAGCGAAAGGATTCTTGAAGGGAAAGGTGTAACTCTGTGAGATGAATTAACAGAACACAGAGCAGTTTCTCAGAAAGCTTCTTTCCAGTTTTGAACGGAAGATATTTCCTTTTTCACCGTAGCCCTCTTTGGGCTTCCAAATATCCCTTTGCCAATTCCACAAGAACAGCCTTAGCGAAAGGCTTCTTGAAGGGAAAGATGTAACTGTGTGAGATAAATTAACAGAACACAGAGCAGTTTCTCAGAAAGCTTCTTTCCAGTTTTGAACGGAAGATATTTCCTTTTTCACCATAGCCCTCTATGGGCTTCCAAATATCCCTTTGCCAATTCCACAAGAACAGCCTTAGCGAAAGGCTTCTTGAAGGGAAAGATGTAACTCTGTGAGATGAATTAACAGAACACAGAGCAGTTTCTCAAAAAGCTTCTTTTCAGTTTTGAACCGAAGATATTTCCTTTTTCACCATAGCCCTCTAGGGGCGTCCAAATATCCCTTTGCCAATTCCACAAGAACAGCCTTAGCGAAAGGCTTCTTGAAGGGAAAGATGTAACTCTGTGAGATGAATTAACGGAACACATAGAAGTTTCTCAGAAAGCGTCTTTCCAGTTTTCAACGGAAGATATTTCCTTTTTCACCGTAGCCCTCAATGGGCTTCCAAATATCCCTTTGCCAATTCCACAAGAACAGCCTTAGCGAAAGGCTTCTTGAAGGGAAAGATGTAACTCTGTGAGATGAATTAACAGAACACAGAGCAGTTTCTCAGAAATCTTCTTTCCAGTTTTGAACGGCAGATATTTCCTTTTTCACCATAGCCCTCTATGGGCTTCCAAATATCCCTTTGCCAATTCCACAAGAACAGCCTTAGCGAAAGGCTTCTTGAAGGGAAAGATGTAACTCTGTGAGATGAATTAACAGAACACAGAGCAGTTTCTCAGAATGCTTCTTTCCAGTTTTGAACGGAAGATATTTCCTTTTTCACCATAGCCCTCTATGGGCTTCCAAATATCCCTTTGCCAATTCCACAAGAACAGCCTTAGCGAAAGGCTTCTTGTAGGGAAAGATGTAACTCTGTGAGATGAATTAACAGAACACAGAGCAGTTTCTCATAAAGCTTCTTTCCAGTTTCGAACGGAAGATATTTCCTTTTTCACCATATCCCTCTATGGGCTTCCAAATATCCCTTTGCCAATTCCACAAGAACAGCCTTAGCGAAAGGCTTCTGGAAGGGAAAGATGTAACTCTGTGAGATGAATTAACAGAACACAGAGCAGTTTCTCAGAAAGCTTCTTTCCAGTTTTGAACGTAAGATATTTCCTTTTTCAGCGTAGCCCTCTATGGGCTTCCAAATTTCCCTTTGCCAATTCCACAAGAACAGCCTTAGCGAAAGGCTTCTTGAAGGGAAAGATGTAACTGTGTGAGATGAATTAACAGAACACAGAGCAGTTTCTCAGAAAGCTTCTTTCCAGTTTTGAACGGAAGATATTTCCTTTTTCACCATAGCCCTCTATGGGCTTCCAAATATCCCTCTGCGAATTCCACAAGAACAGAATTAGCGAAAGGATTCTTGAAGGGAAAGGTGTAACTCTGTGAGATGAATTAACAGAACACTGAGCAGTTTCTCAGAAAGCTTCTTTCCAGTTTTGAACGGAAGATATTTCCTTTTTCACCATAGCCCTCTAAGGGCTTCCAAATATCCCTTTGCCAATTCCACAAGAACAGCCTTAGCGAAAGGCTTCTTGAAGGGAAAGATGTAACTCTGTGAGATGAATTAACAGAACACAGAGCAGTTTCTCATAAAGCTTCTTTCCAGTTTTGAACGGAAGATATTTGCTTTTTCACCATAGCCCTCTATGGCTTTCCAAATATCCCTTTGCCAATTCCACAAGAACAGCCTTAGCGAAAGGCTTCTTGAAGGGAAAGATGTAACTCTGTGAGATGAATTAACAGAACACAGAGCAGTTTCTCAGAAAGCTTCTTTCCAGTTTTGAACGGAAGATATTTCCTTTTTCACCATAGCCCTCTACGGGCTTCCAAAAATCCCTTTGCCAATTCCACAAGAACAGCCTTAGCGAAAGGCTTCTTGAAGGGAAAGATGTAACTCTGTGTGATGAATTAACAGAACACAGAGCAGTTTCTCAGAAAGCTTCTTTCCATTTTAGAACGGAAGATATTTCCTTTATCACCATAGCCCTCCATGGACTTCCAAATATCCCTCTGCCAATTCCACAGGAAGAGCCTTAGCGAAAGGCTTCTTGAAGGGAAAGATGTAACTGTGTTAGATGAATTAACAGAACACAGAGCTGTTTCTCAGAAAGCTTCTTTCCAGTTTTGAACGGAAGATATTTCCTTTTTCACCATAGCCCTCTATGGGCTTCCAAATATCCCTCTGCGAATTCCACAAGAACAGCCTTAGCGAAAGGCTTCTTGAAGGGAAAGATGTAACTCTGTGAGATGAATTAACAGAACACAGATCAGTTTCTCAGAAAGCTTCTTTCCAGTTTTGAACGGAAGATATTTCCTTTTTCACCATAGCCCTCTATGGGCTTCCAAATATCCCTTTGCCAATTCCACAAGAACAGCCTTAGCGAAAGGCTTCTTGAAGGGAAAGATGTAACTGTGTGAGATGAATTAACAGAACACAGAGCAGTTTCTCAGAAAGCTTCTTTCCAGTTTTGAACGGAAGATATTTCCTTTTTCACCATAGCCCTCTATGGGCTTCCAAATATCCCTTTGCCAATTCCACAAGAACAGCCTTAGCGAAAGGCTTCTTGAAGGGAAAGATGTAACTCTGTGAGATGAATTAACAGAACACAGAGCAGTTTCTCAAAAAGATTCTTTCCAGTTTTGAACGGAAGATATTTCCTTTTTCACCATAGCCCTCTATGGGCTTCCAAATATCCCTTTGCCAATTCCACAAGAATAGCCTTAGCGAAAGGCTTCTTGAAGGGAAAGATGTAACTCTGTGAGATGAATTAACAGAACACAGAGCAGTTTCTCAGAAAGTGTCTTTCCAGTTTTGAACGGAAGATATTTCCTTTTTCACCGTAGCCCTCTATGGGCTTCCAAATATCCCTTTGCCAATTCCACAAGAACAGCCTTAGCGAAAGGCTTCTTGAAGGGAAAGATGTAACTCTGTGAGATGAATTAACAGAACACAGAGCAGTTTCTCAGAAAGCTTCTTTCCAGTTTTGAACGGAAGATATTTCCTTTTTCACCATAGCCCTCTATGGGCTTCCAAATATCCCTTTGCCAATTCCACAAGAACAGCCTTAGCGAAAGGCTTCTTGAAGGGAAAGATGTAACTCTGTGAGATGAATTAACAGAACACAGAACAGTTTCTCAGAAAGGTTCTTTCCAGTTTTGAACGGAAGATATTTCCTTTTTCACCATAGCCCTCTATTGGCTTCCAAATATCCCTTTGCCAATTCCACAAGAACAGCCTTAGCGAAAGGCTTCTTGAAGGGAAAGATATAACTCTGTGAGATGAATTAACAGAACACAGAGCAGTTTCTCAGAAAGCTTCTTTCCAGTTTTGAACGGAAGATATTTCCTTTTTCACCATAGCCCTCTATGGTCTTCCAAATATCCCTTTGCCAATTCCACAAGAACGGCCTTAGCGAAAGGCTTCTTGAAGGGAAAGATGTAACTCTGTGAGATGAATTAGCGGAACACAGAACAGTTTCTCAGAAAGGTTCTTTCCAGTTTTGAACGGAAGATATTTCCTTTTTAACCATAGCCCTCTATGGGCGTCCAAATATCCCTTTGCCAATTTCACAAGAAAGGCCTTAGGGAAAGGCTGCTTGAAGGGAAAGATGTAACTCTGTGAGATGAATTAACAGAACACAGAACGGTTTCTCAGAAAGGTTCTTTCCAGTTTTGAACGGAAGATATTTCCTTTTTCACCATAGCCCTCTATGGGCTTCCAAGTATCCCTTTGCCAATTCCACAAGAACGGCCTTAGCGAAAGGCTTCTTGAAGGGAAAGATGTAACTTTGTGAGATGAATTAACAGAACACAGAGCAGTTTCTCAGAAAGCTTCTTTCCAGTTTGGAACAGAAGATATTTCCTTTTTCAACATAGCCCTCTATGGGCTTCCAAATATCCTTTTGCCAATTCCACAAGAAGAGCCTTAGCGAAAGGCTTCTTGAAGGGAAAGATGTAACTCTGTGAGATGAATTAACAGAACACAGAGCAGTTTCTCAGAATGCTTCTTTCCAGTTTTGAACGGAAGATATTTCCTTTTTCACCATAGCCCTCTATGGGCTTCCAAATATCCCTTTGCCAATTCCACAAGAACAGCCTTAGCGAAAGGCTTCTTGTAGGGAAAGATGTAACTCTGTGAGATGAATTAACGGAACACAGAGCAGTTTCTCATAAAGCTTCTTTCCAGTTTCGAACGGAAGATATTTCCTTTTTCACCATATCCCTCTATGGGCTTCCAAATATCCCTTTGCCAATTCCACAAGAACAGCCTTAGCGAAAGGCTTCTTGAAGGGAAAGATGTAACTCTTTGAGATGAATTAACAGAACACAGAGCAGTTTCTCAGAAAGCTTCTTTCCAGTTTTGAACGGAAGATATTTCCTTTTTCACCATAGCCTTCTATGGGCTTCCAAATATCCCTTTGCCAATTCCACAAGAACAGCCTTAGCGAAAGGCTTCTTGAAGGGAAAGATGTAACTCTGTGAGATGAATTAACAGAACACAGAGCAGTTTCTCAGAAAGCTTCTTTCCAGTTTTGAACGGAAGATATTTCCTTTTTCACCATAGCCCTCTATGGGCTTCCAAATATCCCTTTGCAAATTCCACAAGAACGGCCTTAGCGAAAGGCTTCTTGAAGGGAATGATGTAACTCTGTGAGATGAATTAGCGGAACACAGAACAGTTTCTCAGAAAGGTTCTTTCCAGTTTTGAACGGAAGATATTTCCTTTTTAACCATAGCCCTCTATCGGCTTCCAAATATCCCTTTGCCAATTTCAAAAGAAAGGCCTTAGGGAAAGGCTGCTTGAAGGGAAAGATGTAACTCTGTGAGATGAATTAACAGAACACAGAACGGTTTCTCAGAAAGGTTCTTTCCAGTTTTGAACGGAAGATATTTCCTTTTTCACCATAGCCCTCTATGGGCTTCCACGTATCCCTTTGCCAATTCCACAAGAACGGCCTTAGCGAAAGACTTCTTCAAGGGAAAGATGTAACTTTGTGAGATGAATTAACAGAACACAGAGCAGTTTCTCAGAAAGCTTCTTTCCAGTTTGGAACAGAAGATATTTCCTTTTTCACCATAGCCCTCTATGGGCTTCCAAATATCCTTTTGCCAATTCCACAAGAAGAGCCTTAGCGAAAGGCTTCTTGAAGGGAAAGATGTAACTCTGTGAGATGAATTAACAGAACACAGAGCAGTTTCTCAGAAAGCTTCTTTCCGGTTTTGAACGGAAGATATTTCCTTTTTCACCATAGCCCTCTATGGGCTTCCAAATATCCCTTTGCCAATTCCACAAGAACAGCCTTAGCGAAAGGCTTCTTGAAGGGAAAGATGTAACTCTGTGAGATGAATTAACAGTACACAGAGCAGTTTCTCAGAAAGCTTCTTTCCAGTTTTGAACGGAAGATATTTCCTTTTTCACCATAGCCCTCTATGGGTTTCCAAATATCCCTTTGCCAATTCCACAAGGACAGCCTTAGCGAAAGGCTTCTTGAAGGGAAAGATGTAACTCTGTGAGACGAATTAACAGAACACAGAGCAGTTTCTCAGAAAGGTTCTTTCCAGTTTTGAACGGAAGATATTTCCTTTTTCACCATAGCCCTCTAAGGGCTTCCAAATATCCCTTTGCCAATTCCGTAAGAACAGCCTTAGCGAAAGGCTTCTGGAAGGGAAAGATGTAACTCTGTGAGATGAATTAACAGAACACAGAGCAGTTTCTCAGAAAGCTTCTTTCCAGTTTTGAACGTAAGATATTTCCTTTTTCAGCGTAGCCCTCTATGGGCTTCCAAATTTCCCTTTGCCAATTCCACAAGAACAGCCTTAGCGAAAGGCTTCTTGAAGGGAAAGATGTAACTGTGTGAGATGAATTAACAGAACACAGAGCAGTTTCTCAGAAAGCTTCTTTCCAGTTTTGAACGGAAGATATTTCCTTTTTCACCATAGCCCTCTATGGGCTTCCAAATATCCCTCTGCGAATTCCACAAGAACAGAATTAGCGAAAGGATTCTTGAAGGGAAAGGTGTAACTCTGTGAGATGAATTAACAGAACACAGAGCAGTTTCTCAGAAAGCTTCTTTCCAGTTTTGAACGGAAGATATTTCCTTTTTCACCATAGCCCTCTAAGGGCTTCCAAATATCCCTTTGCCAATTCCACAAGAACAGCCTTAGCGAAAGGCTTCTTGAAGGGAAAGATGTAACTCTGTGAGATGAATTAACAGAACACAGAGCAGTTTCTCATAAAGCTTCTTTCCAGTTTTGAACGGAAGATATTTCCTTTTTCACCATAGCCCTCTATGGCTTTCCAAATATCCCTTTGCCAATTCCACAAGAACAGCCTTAGCGAAAGGCTTCTTGAAGGGAAAGATGTAACTCTGTGAGATGAATTAACAGAACACAGAGCAGTTTCTCAGAAAGCTTCTTTCCAGTTTTGAACGGAAGATATTTCCTTTTTCACCATAGCCCTCTACGGGCTTCCAAAAATCCCTTTGCCAATTCCACAAGAACAGCCTTAGCGAAAGGCTTCTTGAAGGGAAAGATGTAACTCTGTGTGATGAATTAACACAACACAGAGCAGTTTCTCAGAAAGCTTCTTTCCATTTTAGAACGGAAGATATTTCCTTTATCACCATAGCCCTCCATGGACTTCCAAATATCCCTCTGCCAATTCCACAGGAAGAGCCTTAGCGAAAGGCTTCTTGAAGGGAAAGATGTAACTGTGTTAGATGAATTAACAGAACACAGAGCTGTTTCTCAGAAAGCTTCTTTCCAGTTTTGAACGGAAGATATTTCCTTTTTCACCATAGCCCTCTATGGGCTTCCAAATATCCCTCTGCGAATTCCACAAGAACAGCCTTAGCGAAAGGCTTCTTGAAGGGAAAGATGTAACTCTGTGAGATGAATTAACAGAACACAGATCAGTTTCTCAGAAAGCTTCTTTCCAGTTTTGAACGGAAGATATTTCCTTTTTCACCATAGCCCTCTATGGGCTTCCAAATATCCCTTTGCCAATTCCACAAGAACAGCCTTAGCGAAAGGCTTCTTGAAGGGAAAGATGTAACTGTGTGAGATGAATTAACAGAACACAGAGCAGTTTCTCAGAAAGCTTCTTTCCAGTTTTGAACGGAAGATATTTCCTTTTTCACCATAGCCCTCTATGGGCTTCCAAATATCCCTTTGCCAATTCCACAAGAACAGCCTTAGCGAAAGGCTTCTTGAAGGGAAAGATGTAACTCTGTGAGATGAATTAACAGAACACAGAGCAGTTTCTCAAAAAGATTCTTTCCAGTTTTGAACGGAAGATATTTCCTTTTTCACCATAGCCCTCTATGGGCTTCCAAATATCCCTTTGCCAATTCCACAAGAACAGCCTTAGCGAAAGGCTTCTTGAAGGGAAAGATGTAACTCTGTGAGATGAATTAACAGAACACAGAGCAGTTTCTCAGAAAGCGTCTTTCCAGTTTTGAACGGAAGATATTTCCTTTTTCACCGTAGCCCTCTATGGGCTTCCAAATATCCCTTTGCCAATTCCACAAGAACAGCCTTAGCGAAAGGCTTCTTGAAGGGAAAGATGTAACTCTGTGAGATGAATTAACAGAACACAGAGCAGTTTCTCAGAAAGCTTCTTTCCAGTTTTGAACGGAAGATATTTCCTTTTTCACCATAGCCCTCTATGGGCTTCCAAATATCCCTTTGCCAATTCCACAAGAACAGCCTTAGCGAAAGGCTTCTTGAAGGGAAAGATGTAACTCTGTGAGATGAATTAACAGAACACAGAACAGTTTCTCAGAAAGGTTCTTTCCAGTTTTGAACAGAAGATATTTCCTTTTTCACCATAGCCCTCTATTGGCTTCCAAATATCCCTTTGCCAATTCCACAAGAACAGCCTTAGCGAAAGGCTTCTTGAAGGGAAAGATATAACTCTGTGAGATGAATTAACAGAACACAGAGCAGTTTCTCAGAAAGCTTCTTTCCAGTTTTGAACGGAAGATATTTCCTTTTTCACCATAGCCCTCTATGGTCTTCCAAATATCCCTTTGCCAATTCCACAAGAACGGCCTTAGCGAAAGGCTTCTTGAAGGGAAAGATGTAACTCTGTGAGATGAATTAGCGGAACACAGAACAGTTTCTCAGAAAGGTTCTTTCCAGTTTTGAACGGAAGATATTTCCTTTTTAACCATAGCCCTCTATGGGCGTCCAAATATCCCTTTGCCAATTTCACAAGAAAGGCCTTAGGGAAAGGCTGCTTGAAGGGAAAGATGTAACTCTGTGAGACGAATTAACAGAACACAGAACGGTTTCTCAGAAAGGTTCTTTCCAGTTTTGAACGGAAGATATTTCCTTTTTCACCATAGCCCTCTATGGGCTTCCAAGTATCCCTTTGCCAATTCCACAAGAACAGCCTTAGCGAAAGGCTTCTTGAAGGGAAAGATGTAACTCTGTGAGACGAATTAACAGAACACAGAGCAGTTTCTCAGAGAGGTTCTTTCCAGTTTTGAACGGAAGATATTTCCTTTTTCACCATAGCCCTCTAAGGGCTTCCAAATATCCCTTTGCCAATTCCGTAAGAACAGCCTTAGCGAAAGGCTTCTTGAAGGGAAAGATGTAACTCTGTGAGATGAATTAACAGAACACAGAGCAGTTTCTCAGAAAGCTTCTTTCCAGTTTTGAACGGAAGATATTTCCTTTTTCAGCGTAGCCCTCTATGGGCTTCCAAATATCCCTTTGCCAATTCCACAAGAACAGCCTTAGCGAAAGGCTTCTTGAAGGGAAAGATGTAACTGTGTGAGATGAATTAACAGAACACAGAGCAGTTTCTCAGAAAGCTTCTTTCCAGTTTTGAACGGAAGATATTTCCTTTTTCACCATAGCCCTCTATGGGCTTCCAAATATCCCTTTGCCAATTCCACAAGAACAGCCTTAGAGAAAGGCTTCTTGAAGGGAAAGATGTTACTCTGTGAGATGAATTAACAGAACACAGAACAGTTTCTCAGGAATGTTCTTTCCAGTTTTGAACGGAAGATATTTCCTTTTTAACCATAGCCCTCTATGGGCTTCCAAATATCCCTTTGCCAATTCCACAAGAACAGCCTTAGCGAAAGGCTTCTTGAAGGGAAAGATGTAACTCTGTGAGATGAATTAACAGAACACAGAGCAGTTTCTCAGAAATCTTCTTTCTAGTTTTGAACGGCAGATATTGCCTTTTTCACCATAGCCCTCGAAGGGCTTATAAATTTCCCTTTCCCAATTCCACAAGAACAGCCTTAGCGAAAGGCTTCTTGAAGGGAAAGATGTAACTCTGTGAGATGAATTAACACAACACAGAGCAGTTTCTCAGAAAGCTTTTTTCCAGTTTTGAACGGAAGATATTTCCTTTTTCAGCACACCCCTCTATGGGCTTCCAAATATCCCTTTTCCAATTCCACAAGAACAGCCTTAGCGAAAGTCTTCTTGAAGGGAAAGATGTAACTCTGTGAGATGAATTAACAGAACACAGAGCAGTTTCTCAGAAAGCTTCTTTCCAGTTTTGAACGGAAGATATTTCCTTTTTCACCGTAGCCCTCTAAGGGCTTCCAAATATCCCTTTGCCAATTCCACAAGAACAGCCTTAGCGAAAGGCTTCTTGAAGGGAAAGATGTAACTCTGTGAGATGAATTAACAGAACACAGAGCAGTTTCTCAGAAAGCTTCTTTCCAGTTTTGAACGGAAGATATTTCCTTTTTCACCATAGCCCTCTATGGGCTTCCAAATATCACTTTGCCAATTCCACAAGAACAGCCTTAGCGAAAGGCCTCTTCAAGGGAAAGATGTAACTCTGTGAGACGAATTAACAGAACACAGAACAGTTTCTCAGAGGGCTTCTTTCCAGTTTTGAACGGAAGATATTCCTTTTTCACCATAGCCCTCTATGGGCTTCCAAATATCCCTTTGCCAATTCCACAAGAACAGCCTTAGCGAAAGGCTTCTTGAAGGGAAAGATGTAACGCTGTGAGGTGAATTAGCAGAACACAGAGCAGTTTCTCAGAAAGCTTCTTTCCAGTTTTGAACGGAAGATATTTCCTTTTTCACCATAGCCCTCTATGGGCTTCCAAATATCCCTCTGCGAATTCCACAAGAACAGAATTAGCGAAAGGATTCTTGAAGGGAAAGGTGTAACTCTGTGAGATGAATTAACAGAACACAGAGCAGTTTCTCAGAAAGCTTCTTTCCAGTTTTGAACGGAAGATATTTCCTTTTTCACCGTAGCCCTCTTTGGGCTTCCAAATATCCCTTTGCCAATTCCACAAGAACAGCCTTAGCGAAAGGCTTCTTGAAGGGAAAGATGTAACTGTGTGAGATGAATTAACAGAACACAGAGCAGTTTCTCAGAAAGCTTCTTTCCATTTTGAACGGAAGATATTTCCTTTTTCACCATAGCCCTCTATGGGCTTCCAAATATCCCTTTGCCAATTCCACAAGAACAGCCTTAGCGAAAGGCTTCTTGAAGGGAAAGATGTAACTCTGTGAGATGAATTAACAGAACACAGAGCAGTTTCTCAAAAAGCTTCTTTTCAGTTTTGAACCGAAGATATTTCCTTTTTCACCATAGCCCTCTAGGGGCGTCCAAATATCCCTTTGCCAATTCCACAAGAACAGCCTTAGCGAAAGGCTTCTTGAAGGGAAAGATGTAACTCTGTGAGATGAATTAACGGAACACATAGAAGTTTCTCAGAAAGCGTCTTTCCAGTTTTCAACGGAAGATATTTCCTTTTTCACCGTAGCCCTCAATGGGCTTCCAAATATCCCTTTGCCAATTCCACAAGAACAGCCTTAGCGAAAGGCTTCTTGAAGGGAAAGATGTAACTCTGTGAGATGAATTAACAGAACACAGAGCAGTTTCTCAGAAATCTTCTTTCCAGTTTTGAACGGCAGATATTTCCTTTTTCACCATAGCCCTCTATGGGCTTCCAAATATCCCTTTGCCAATTCCACAAGAACAGCCTTAGCGAAAGGCTTCTTGAAGGGAAAGATGTAACTCTGTGAGATGAATTAACAGAACACAGAGCAGTTTCTCAGAATGCTTCTTTCCAGTTTTGAACGGAAGATATTTCCTTTTTCACCATAGCCCTCTATGGGCTTCCAAATATCCCTTTGCCAATTCCACAAGAACAGCCTTAGCGAAAGGCTTCTTGAAGGGAAAGATGTAACTCCGTGAGATCAATTAACAGAACACTGAGCAGTTTCTCAGAAAGCTTCTTTCCAGTTTTGAACGGAAGATATTTCCTTTTTCACCATAGCCCTCTAAGGGCTTCCAAATATCCCTTTGCCAATTCCACAAGAACAGCCTTAGCGAAAGGCTTCTTGTAGGGAAAGATGTAACTCTGTGAGATGAATTAACAGAACACAGAGCAGTTTCTCATAAAGTTTCTTTCCAGTTTCGAACGGAAGATATTTCCTTTTTCACCATATCCCTCTATGGGCTTCCAAATATCCCTTTGCCAATTCCACAAGAACAGCCTTAGCGAAAGGCTTCTTGAAGGGAAAGATGTAACTCTGTGAGATGAATTAACAGAACACAGAGCAGTTTCTCAGAAAGCTTCTTTCCAGTTTTGAACGGAAGATATTTCCTTTTTCACCATAGCCCTCTATGGGCTTCCAAATATCCCTTTGCCAATTCCACAAGAACAGCCTTAGCGAAAGGCTTCTTGAAGGGAAAGATGTAACTCTGTGAGATGAATTAACAGAACACAGAGCAGTTTCTCAGAAAGCTTCTTTCCAGTTTTGAACGGAAGATATTTCCTTTTTCACCATAGCCCTCTATGGGCTTCCAAATATCCCTTTGCCAATTCCACAAGAACGGCCTTAGCGAAAGGCTTCTTGAAGGGAATGATGTAACTCTGTGAGATGAATTAGCGGAACACAGAACAGTTTCTCAGAAAGGTTCTTTCCAGTTTTGAACGGAAGATATTTCCTTTTTAACCATAGCCCTCTATGGGCTTCCAAATATCCCTTTGCCAATTTCAAAAGAAAGGCCTTAGGGAAAGGCTGCTTGAAGGGAAAGATGTAACTCTGTGAGATGAATTAACAGAACACAGAACGGTTTCTCAGAAAGGTTCTTTCCAGTTTTGAACGGAAGATATTTCCTTTTTCACCATAGCCCTCTATGGGCTTCCACGTATCCCTTTGCCAATTCCACAAGAACGGCCTTAGCGAAAGACTTCTTCAAGGGAAAGATGTAACTTTGTGAGATGAATTAACAGAACACAGAGCAGTTTCTCAGAAAGCTTCTTTCCAGTTTGGAACAGAAGATATTTCCTTTTTCACCATAGCCCTCTATGGGCTTCCAAATATCCTTTTGCCAATTCCACAAGAAGAGCCTTAGCGAAAGGCTTCTTGAAGGGAAAGATGTAACTCTGTGAGATGAATTAACAGAACACAGAGCAGTTTCTCAGAAAGCTTCTTTCCGGTTTTGAACGGAAGATATTTCCTTTTTCACCATAGCCCTCTATGGGCTTCCAAATATCCCTTTGCCAATTCCACAAGAACAGCCTTAGCGAAAGGCTTCTTGAAGGGAAAGATGTAACTCTGTGAGATGAATTAACAGTACACAGAGCAGTTTCTCAGAAAGCTTCTTTCCAGTTTTGAACGGAAGATATTTCCTTTTTCACCATAGCCCTCTATGGGTTTCCAAATATCCCTTTGCCAATTCCACAAGGACAGCCTTAGCGAAAGGCTTCTTGAAGGGAAAGATGTAACTCTGTGAGACGAATTAACAGAACACAGAGCAGTTTCTCAGAAAGGTTCTTTCCAGTTTTGAACGGAAGATATTTCCTTTTTCACCATAGCCCTCTAAGGGCTTCCAAATATCCCTTTGCCAATTCCGTAAGAACAGCCTTAGCGAAAGGCTTCTGGAAGGGAAAGATGTAACTCTGTGAGATGAATTAACAGAACACAGAGCAGTTTCTCAGAAAGCTTCTTTCCAGTTTTGAACGTAAGATATTTCCTTTTTCAGCGTAGCCCTCTATGGGCTTCCAAATTTCCCTTTGCCAATTCCACAAGAACAGCCTTAGCGAAAGGCTTCTTGAAGGGAAAGATGTAACTCTGTGAGATGAATTAACAGAACACAGAGCAGTTTCTCAGAAAGCTTCTTTCCAGTTTTGAACGGAAGATATTTCCTTTTTCACCATAGCCCTCTATGGGCTTCCAAATATCCCTCTGCGAATTCCACAAGAACAGAATTAGCGAAAGGATTCTTGAAGGGAAAGGTGTAACTCTGTGAGATGAATTAACAGAACACAGAGCAGTTTCTCAGAAAGCTTCTTTCCAGTTTTGAACGGAAGATATTTCCTTTTTCACCATAGCCCTCTAAGGGCTTCCAAATATCCCTTTGCCAATTCCACAAGAACAGCCTTAGCGAAAGGCTTCTTGAAGGGAAAGATGTAACTCTGTGAGATGAATTAACAGAACACAGAGCAGTTTCTCATAAAGCTTCTTTCCAGTTTTGAACGGAAGATATTTCCTTTTTCACCATAGCCCTCTATGGCTTTCCAAATATCCCTTTGCCAATTCCACAAGAACAGCCTTAGCGATAGGCTTCTTGAAGGGAAAGATGTAACTCTGTGAGATGAATTAACAGAACACAGAGCAGTTTCTCAGAAAGCTTCTTTCCAGTTTTGAACGGAAGATATTTCCTTTTTCACCATAGCCCTCTACGGGCTTCCAAAAATCCCTTTGCCAATTCCACAAGAACAGCCTTAGCGAAAGGCTTCTTGAAGGGAAAGATGTAACTCTGTGTGATGAATTAACAGAACACAGAACAGTTTCTCAGAAAGCTTCTTTCCAGTTTTGAACGGAAGATATTTCCTTTTTCACCATAGCCCTCTATGGGCTTCCAAATATCCCTTTGCCAATTCCACAAGAACAGCCTTAGCGAAAGGCTTCTTGAAGGGGAAGATGTAACTCTGTGAGATGAATTCACAGAACACAGAGCAGTTTCTCAGAAAGCTTCTTTCCAGTTTTGAACGGAAGATATTTCCTTTTTCACCATAGCCCTCTAAGGGCTTCCAAATATCCCTTTGCCAATTCCACAAGAACAGCCTTAGCGAAAGGCTTCTTGAAGGGAAAGATATAACTCTGTGAGATGAATTAACAGAACACAGAGCAGTTTCTCAGAAAGCTTCTTTCCAGTTTTGAACGGAAGATATTTCCTTTTTCACCATAGCCCTCTATGGTCTTCCAAATATCCCTTTGCCAATTCCACAAGAACGGCCTTAGCGAAAGGCTTCTTGAAGGGAAAGATGTAACTCTGTGAGATGAATTAGCGGAACACAGAACAGTTTCTCAGAAAGGTTCTTTCCAGTTTTGAACGGAAGATATTTCCTTTTTAACCATAGCCCTCTATGGGCGTCCAAATATCCCTTTGCCAATTCCACAAGAACAGCCTTAGCGAAAGGCTTCTTGAAGGGAAAGATGTAACTTTGTGAGATGAATTAACAGAACACAGAGAAGTTTCTCAGAAAGCTTCTTTCCAGTTTTGAACGGAAGATATTTCCTTTTTCACCATAGCCCTCTACGGGCTTCCAAAAATCCCTTTGCCAATTCCACAAGAACAGCCTTAGCGAAAGGCTTCTTGAAGGGAAAGATGTAAGTCTGTGTGATGAATTAACAGAACACAGAGCAGTTTCTCAGAAAGCTTCTTTCCATTTTAGAACGGAAGATATTTCCTTTATCACCATAGCCCTCCATGGACTTCCAAATATCCCTCTGCCAATTCCACAGGAAGAGCCTTAGCGAAAGGCTTCTTGAAGGGAAAGATGTAACTGTGTTAGATGAATTAACAGAACACAGAGCTGTTTCTCAGAAAGCTTCTTTCCAGTTTTGAACGGAAGATATTTCCTTTTTCACCATAGCCCTCTATGGGCTTCCAAATATCCCTCTGCGAATTCCACAAGAACAGCCTTAGCGAAAGGCTTCTTGAAGGGAAAGATGTAACTCTGTGAGATGAATTAACAGAACACAGAGCAGTTTCTCAGAAAGCTTCTTTCCAGTTTTGAACGGCAGATATTTCCTTTTTCACCATAGCCCTCTATGGGCTTCCAAATATCCCTTTGCCAATTCCACAAGAACAGCCTTAGCGAAAGGCTTCTTGAAGGGAAAGATGTAACTCTGTGAGATGAATTAACAGAACACAGAGCAGTTTCTCAGAAACCTTCTTTCCAGTTTTGAACGGAAGATATTTCCTTTTTCACCATAGCCCTCTATGGGCTTCCAAATATCCCTTTGCCAATTCCACAAGAACAGCCTTAGCGAAAGGCTTCTTGAAGGGAAGGATGTAACTCTGTGAGATGAATTAACAGAACACAGAGCAGTTTCTCAGAAAGCTTCCTTCCAGTTTTCAACGGAAGATATTTCCTTTTTCACCATAGCCCTCTATGGGCTTCCAAATATCCCTTTGCCAATTCCACAAGAACGGCCTTTGCGAAAGGCTTCTTGAAGGGAAAGATGTAACTCTGTGAGATGAATTAGCGGAACACAGAACAGTTTCTCAGAAAGGTTCTTTCCAGTTTTGAACGGAACATATTTCCTTTTTCACCATAGCCCTCTATGGGCTTCCAAATATCCCTTTGCCAATTCCACAAGAACAGCCTTAGCGAAAGGCTTCTTGAAGGGAAAGATGTAACTCTGTGAGATGAATTAACAGAACACAGAGCAGTTTCTCAGAAAGCGTCTTTCCAGTTTTGAACGGAAGATATTTCTTTTTTCACCGTAGCCCTCAATGGGCTTCCAAATATCCCTTTGCCAATTCCACAAGAACAGCCTTAGCGAAAGGCTTCTTGAAGGGAAAGATGTAACTCTGTGAGATGAATTAACAGAACACAGAGCAGTTTCTCAGAAAGCTTCTTTCCAGTTATGAACGGAAGATATTTCCTTTTTCACCATAGCCCTCTATGGGCTTCCAAATATCCCTTTGCATATTCCACAAGAACAGCCTTAGCGAAAGGCTTCTTGAAGGGAAAGATGTAACTCTGTGAGATCAATTAACAGAACACTGAGCAGTTTCTCAGAAAGCTTCTTTCCAGATTTGAACGGAAGATATTTCCTTTTTCACCATAGCCCTCTAAGGGCTTCCAAATATCCCTTTGCCAATTCCACAAGAACAGCCTTAGCGAAAGGCTTCTTGAAGGGAAAGATGTAACTCTGTGTGATGAATTAACAGAACACAGAGCAGTTTCTCAGAAAGCTTCTTTCCAGTTTTGAACGGAAGATATTTCCTTTTTCACCATAGCCCTCTATGGGCTTCCAAATATCCCTTTGCCAATTCCACAAGAACAGCCTTAGCGAAAGGCTTCTTGAAGGGAAAGACGTAACTGTGTGAGATGAATTAACAGAACACAGAGCAGTTTCTCAGAAAGCTTCTTTCCAGTTTTGAACGGAAGATATTTCCTTTTTCACCATAGCCCTCTATGGGCTTCCAAATATCCCTTTGCCAATTCCACAAGAACAGCCTTAGCGAAAGGCTTCTTGAAGGGAAAGATGTACCTCTGTGAGATGAATTAACAGAACACAGAGCAGTTTCTCAAAAAGATTCTTTCCAGTTTTGAACGGAAGATATTTCCTTTTTCACCATAGCCCTCTATGGGCTTCCAAATATCCCTTTGCCAATTCCACAAGAACAGCCTTAGCGAAAGGCTTCTCGAAGGGAAAGATGTAACTCTGTGTGATGAATTAACAGAACACAGAGCAGTTTCTCAGAAAGCTTCTTTCCATTTTAGAACGGAAGATATTTCCTTTATCACCGTAGCCCTCCATGGACTTCCAAATATCCCTCTGCCAATTCCACAAGAAGAGCCTTAGCGAAAGGCTTCTTGAAGGGAAAGATGTAACTGTGTTAGATGAATTAACAGAACACAGAGCAGTTTCTCAGAAAGCTTCTTTCCAGTTTTGAACGGAAGATATTTCCTTTTTCACCATAGCCCTCTATGGGCTTCCAAATATCCCTTTGCCAATTCCACAAGAACAGCCTTAGCGAAAGGCTTCTTGAAGGGAAAGATGTAACTCTGTGAGATGAATTAACAGAATACAGAGCAGTTTCTCAGAAAGCTTCTTTCCAGTTTTGAACGGAAGATATTTCCTTTTTCACCATAGCAATCCATGGTCTTCCAAATATCCCTTTGCCAATTCCACAAGAACGGCCTTAGCGAAAGGCTTCTTGAAGGGAAAGATGTAACTCTGTGAGATGAATTAGCGGAACACAGAGCAGTTTCTCAGAAAGCTTCTTTCCGGTTTTGAACGGAAGATATTTCCTTTTTCACCATAGCCCTCTATGGGCTTCCAAATATCCCTTTGCCAATTCCACAAGAACAGCCTTAGCGAAAGGCTTCTTGAAGGGAAAGATGTAACTCTGTGAGATGAATTAACAGTACACAGAGCAGTTTCTCAGAAAGCTTCTTTCCAGTTTTGAACGGAAGATATTTCCTTTTTCACCATAGCCCTCTATGGGTTTCCAAATATCCCTTTGCCAATTCCACAAGGACAGCCTTAGCGAAAGGCTTCTTGAAGGGAAAGATGTAACTCTGTGAGACGAATTAACAGAACACAGAGCAGTTTCTCAGAAAGGTTCTTTCCAGTTTTGAACGGAAGATATTTCCTTTTTCACCATAGCCCTCTAAGGGCTTCCAAATATCCCTTTGCCAATTCCGTAAGAACAGCCTTAGCGAAAGGCTTCTGGAAGGGAAAGATGTAACTCTGTGAGATGAATTAACAGAACACAGAGCAGTTTCTCAGAAAGCTTCTTTCCAGTTTTGAACGTAAGATATTTCCTTTTTCAGCGTAGCCCTCTATGGGCTTCCAAATTTCCCTTTGCCAATTCCACAAGAACAGCCTTAGCGAAAGGCTTCTTGAAGGGAAAGATGTAACTGTGTGAGATGAATTAACAGAACACAGAGCAGTTTCTCAGAAAGCTTCTTTCCAGTTTTGAACGGAAGATATTTCCTTTTTCACCATAGCCCTCTATGGGCTTCCAAATATCCCTCTGCGAATTCCACAAGAACAGAATTAGCGAAAGGATTCTTGAAGGGAAAGGTGTAACTCTGTGAGATGAATTAACAGAACACAGAGCAGTTTCTCAGAAAGCTTCTTTCCAGTTTTGAACGGAAGATATTTCCTTTTTCACCATAGCCCTCTAAGGGCTTCCAAATATCCCTTTGCCAATTCCACAAGAACAGCCTTAGCGAAAGGCTTCTTGAAGGGAAAGATGTAACTCTGTGAGATGAATTAACAGAACACAGAGCAGTTTCTCATAAAGCTTCTTTCCAGTTTTGAACGGAAGATATTTCCTTTTTCACAATAGCCCTCTATGGCTTTCCAAATATCCCTTTGCCAATTCCACAAGAACAGCCTTAGCGAAAGGCTTCTTGAAGGGAAAGATGTAACTCTGTGAGATGAATTAACAGAACACAGAGCAGTTTCTCAGAAAGCTTCTTTCCAGTTTTGAACGGAAGATATTTCCTTTTTCACCATAGCCCTCTACGGGCTTCCAAAAATCCCTTTGCCAATTCCACAAGAACAGCCTTAGCGAAAGGCTTCTTGAAGGGAAAGATGTAACTCTGTGTGATGAATTAACAGAACACAGAGCAGTTTCTCAGAAAGCTTCTTTCCATTTTAGAACGGAAGATATTTCCTTTATCACCATAGCCCTCCATGGACTTCCAAATATCCCTCTGCCAATTCCACAGGAAGAGCCTTAGCGAAAGGCTTCTTGAAGGGAAAGATGTAACTGTGTTAGATGAATTAACAGAACACAGAGCTGTTTCTCAGAAAGCTTCTTTCCAGTTTTGAACGGAAGATATTTCCTTTTTCACCATAGCCCTCTATGGGCTTCCAAATATCCCTCTGCGAATTCCACAAGAACAGCCTTAGCGAAAGGCTTCTTGAAGGGAAAGATGTAACTCTGTGAGATGAATTAACAGAACACAGATCAGTTTCTCAGAAAGCTTCTTTCCAGTTTTGAACGGAAGATATTTCCTTTTTCACCATAGCCCTCTATGGGCTTCCAAATATCCCTTTGCCAATTCCACAAGAACAGCCTTAGCGAAAGGCTTCTTGAAGGGAAAGATGTAACCCTGTGAGATGAATTAACAGAACACAGAGCAGTTTCTCAGAAAGCTTCTTTCCAGTTTTGAACGGAAGATATTTCCTTTTTCACCATAGCCCTCTATGGGCTTCCAAATATCCCTTTGCCAATACCACAAGAACAGCCTTAGCGAAAGGCTTCTTGAAGGGAAAGATGTAACTCTGTGAGATGAATTAACAGAACACAGAGCAGTTTCTCAAAAAGATTCTTTCCAGTTTTGAACGGAAGATATTTCCTTTTTCACCATAGCCCTCTATGGGCTTCCAAATATCCCTTTGCCAATTCCACAAGAACAGCCTTAGCGAAAGGCTTCTTGAAGGGAAAGATGTAACTCTGTGAGATGAATTAACAGAACACAGAGCAGTTTCTCAGAAAGCGTCTTTCCAGTTTTGAACGGAAGATATTTCCTTTTTCACCGTAGCCCTCTATGGGCTTCCAAATATCCCTTTGCCAATTCCACAAGAACAGCCTTAGCGAAAGGCTTCTTGAAGGGAAAGATGTAACTCTGTGAGATGAATTAACAGAACACAGAGCAGTTTCTCAGAAATCTTCTTTCCAGTTTTGAACGGCAGATATTTCCTTTTTAACCATAGCCCTCTATGGGCTTCCAAATATCCCTTTGCCAATTCCACAAGAACAGCCTTAGCGAAAGGCTTCTTGAAGGGAAAGATGTAACTCTGTGAGATGAATTAACAGAACACAGAGCAGTTTCTCAGAAAGCTTCTTTCCAGTTATGAACGGAAGATATTTCCTTTTTCACCATAGCCCTCTATGGGCTTCCAAATATCCCTTTGCCAATTCCACAAGAACAGCCTTAGCGAAAGGCTTCTTGAAGGGAAAGATGTAACTCTGTGAGATGAATTAACAGAACACAGAGCAGTTTCTCATAAAGCTTCTTTCCAGTTTTGAACGGAAGATATTTCCTTTTTCACCATAGCCCTCTATGGGCTTCCAAATATCCCTTTGCCAATTCCACAAGAACAGCCTTAGCGAAAGGCTTCTTGAAGGGAAAGATGTAACTCTGTGAGATGAATTAACAGAACACAGAGCAGTTTCTCAGAAAGCTTCTTTCCAGTTTTGAACGGAAGATATTTCCTTTTTCACCATAGCCCTCTATGGGCTTCCAAATATCCCTTTGCCAATTCCACAAGAACAGCCTTAGTGAAAGGCTTCTTGAAGGGAAAGATGTAACTCTGTGAGATGAATTAACAGAACACAGAACAGTCTCTCCGAAAGGTTCTTTCCAGTTTTGAACGGAAGATATTTCCTTTTTCACCATAGCCCTCTATGGGCTTCCAAATATCCCTTTGCCAATTCCCCAAGAACAGCCTTAGCGAAAGGCTTCTTGAAGGGAAAGATGTAACTCTGTGAGATGAATTAACAGAACACAGAGCAGTTTCTCAGAAAGCTTCTTTCCAGTTTTGAACGGAAGATATTTCCTTTTTCACCATAGCCCTCTATGGGCTTCCAAATATCCCTTTGCCAATTCCACAAGAACGGCCTTAGCGAAAGGCTGCTTGAAGGGAAAGATGTAACTCTGTGGGATGAATTAACAGAACACAGAACGGTTTCTCAGAAAGGTTCTTTCCAGTTTTGAACGGAAGATATTTCCTTTTTCACCATAGCCCTCTATGGGCTTCCAAATATCCCTTTGCCAATTCCACAAGAACAGCCTTAACGAAAGGCTTCTTGAAGGGAAAGATGTAACTCTGTGAGATGAATTAACAGAACAGAGAACAGTCTCTCAGAAAGCTTCTATCGAGTTTTGAACGGAAGATATTTCCTTTTTCACCATAGCCCTCTATGGGCTTCCAAATATCCCTTTGCCAATTCCACAAGAACAGCCTTAGCGAAAGGCTTCTTGAAGGGAAAGATGTAACTCTGTGAGATGAATTAACAGAACACAGAGCAGTTTCTCAGAAAGCTTCTTTCCAGTTTTGAACGGAAGATATTTCCTTTTTCACCATAGCCCTCTATGGGCTTCCAAATATCGCTTTGCCAATTCCACAAGAACAGCCTTAGCGAAAGGCTTCTTGAAGGGAAAGATGTAACTCTGTGAGATGAATTAACAGAACACAGAGCAGTTTCTCAGAAAGCTTCTTTCCAGTTATGAACGGAAGATATTTTCTTTTTCACCATAGCCCTATAGGGGTTCCAAATATCCCTTTGCCAATTCCACAAGAACAGCCTTAGCGAAAGGCTTCTTGAAGGGAAAGATGTAACTCTGTGAGATCAATTAACAGAACACAGAGCAGTTTCTCAGAAAGCTTCTTTCCAGTTTTGAACAGAAGATATTTCCTTTTTCACCATAGCCCTCTAAGGGCTTCCAAATATCCCTTTGCCAATTCCACAAGAACAGCCTTAGCGAAAGGCTTCTTGAAGGGAAAGATGTAACTCTGTGAGATGAATTAACAGAACACAGAGCAGTTTCTCAGAAAGCTTCTTTCCAGTTTTGAACGGAAGATATTTCCTTTTTCACCATAGCCCTCTATGGGCTTCCAAATATCCCTTTGCCAATTCCACAAGAACAGCCTTAGCGAAAGGCTTCTTGAAGGGAAGGATGTAACTCTGTGAGATGAATTAACAGAACACAGAGCAGTTTCTCAGAAAGCTTCCTTCCAGTTTTCAACGGAAGATATTTCCTTTTTCACCATAGCCCTCTATGGGCTTCCAAATATCCGTTTGCCAATTCCACAAGAACGGCCTTAGCGAAAGGCTTCTTGAAGGGAAAGATGTAACTCTGTGAGATGAATTAGCGGAACACAGAACAGTTTCTCAGAAAGGTTCTTTCCAGTTTTGAACGGAAGATATTTCCTTTTTCACCATAGCCCTCTATGGGCTTCCAAATATCCCTTTGCCAATTCCACAAGAACAGCCTTAGCGAAAGGCTTCTTGAAGGGAAAGATGTAACTCTGTGAGATGAATTAACAAAACACAGAGCAGTTTCTCAGAAAGCTTCTTTCCAGTTTTGAACGGAAGATATTTCCTTTTTCACCATAGCCCTCTATGGGCTTCCAAATATCCCTTTGCCAATTTCACAAGAACAGCCTTAGCGAAAGGCTTCTTGAAGGGAAAGATGTAACTGTGTGAGATGAATTAACAGAACACAGAGCAGTTTCTCAGAAAGCTTCTTTCCAGTTTTGAACGGAAGATATTTCCTTTTTCACCATAGCCCTCTAGGGGCTTCCAAATATCCCTTTGCCAATTCCACAAGAACAGCCTTAGCGAATGGCTTCTTGAAGGGAAAGATGTAACTCTGTGAGATGAATTAACAGAACACAGAGAAGTTTCTCAAAGAGATTCTTTCCAGTTTTGAACGGAAGATATTTCCTTTTTCACCATAGCCCTCTATGGGCTTCCAAATATCCCTTTGCCAATTCCACAAGAACAGCCTAAGCGAAAGGCTTCTTGAAGGGAAAGATGTAACTCTGTGAGATTAATTAACGGAACACAGAGCAGTTTCTCAGAAAGCGTCTTTCCAGTTTTGAACGGAAGATATTTCCTTTTTCACCGTAGCCCTCAATGGGCTTCCAAATATCTCTTTGCCAATTCCACAAGAACAGCCTTAGCGAAAGGCTTCTTGAAGGGAAAGATGTAACTCTGTGAGATGAATTAACAGAACACAGAGCAGTTTCTCAGAAAGCTTCTTTCCAGTTTTGAACGGAAGATATTTCCTTTTTCACCATAGCCCTCTATGGGCTTCCAAATATCCCTTTGCCAATTCCACAAGAACAGCCTTAGCGAAAGGCTTCTTGAAGGGAAAGATGTAACTCTGTGAGATGAATTAACAGAACACAGAACAGTCTCTCCGAAAGGTTCTTTCTAGTTTTGAACGGAAGATATTTCCTTTTTCACCATAGCCCTCTATGGGCTTCCAAATATCCCTTTGCCAATTCCCCAAGAACAGCCTTAGCGAAAGGCTTCTTGAAGGGAAAGATGTAACTCTGTGAGATGAATTAACAGAACACAGAGCAGTTTCTCAGAAAGCTTCTTTCCAGTTTTGAACGGAAGATATTTCCTTTTTCACCATAGCCCTCTATGGGCTTCCAAATATCCCTTTGCCAATTCCACAAGAACAGCCTTAGCGAAAGGCTTCTTGAAAGGAAAGATGTAACTCTGTGAGATGAATTAACAGAACACAGAGCAGTTTCTCAGAAAGCTTCTTTCCAGTTTTGAACGGAAGATATTTCCTTTTTCACCATAGCCTTCTATGGGCTTCCAAATATCCCTTTGAGAATTCCACAAGAACGGCTTTAGCGAAAGGCTCCTTGAAGGGAAAGATGTAACTCTGTGAGATGAATTAACAGAACACAGAGCAGTTTCTCAGAAAGCTTTTTTCCAGTTTTGAATGGAAGATATTTCCTTTTTCAGCATACCCCTCTATGGGCTTCCAAATATCCCTTTTCCAATTCCACAAGAACAGCCTTAGCGAAAGGCTTCTTGAAGGGAAAGATGTAACTCTGTGAGATGAATTAACAGAACACAGAGCAGTTTCTCAGAAAGCTTCTTTCCAGTTTTGAACGGAAGATATTTCCTTTTTCACCATAGCCCTCTAAGGGCTTCCAAATATCCCTTTGCCAATTCCACAAGAACAGCCTTAGCGAAAGGCTTCTTGAAGGGAAAGATGTAACTCTGTGAGATGAATTAACAGAACACAGAGCAGTTTCTCAGAAAGCTTCTTTCCAGTTTTGAACGGAAGATATTTCCTTTTTCACCATAGCCCTCTATGGCTTTCCAAATATCCCTTTGCCAATTCCACAAGAACAGCCTTAGCGAAAGGCTTCTTGAAGGGAAAGATGTAACTTTGTGAGATGAATTAACAGAACACAGAGCAGTTTCTCAGAAAGCTTCTTTCCAGTTTTGAACGGAAGATATTTCCTTTTTCACCATAGCCCTCTACGGGCTTCCAAAAATCCCTTTGCCAATTCCACAAGAACAGCCTTAGCGAAAGGCTTCTTGAAGGGAAAGATGTAAGTCTGTGTGATGAATTAACAGAACACAGAGCAGTTTCTCAGAAAGCTTCTTTCCATTTTAGAACGGAAGATATTTCCTTTATCACCATAGCCCTCCATGGACTTCCAAATATCCCTCTGCCAATTCCACAGGAAGAGCCTTAGCGAAAGGCTTCTTGAAGGGAAAGATGTAACTCTGTGAGATGAATTAACAGAACACAGAGCAGTTTCTCAGAAATCTTCTTTCCAGTTTTGAACGGCAGATATTTCCTTTTTAACCATAGCCCTCTATGGGCTTCCAAATATCCCTTTGCCAATTCCACAAGAACAGCCTTAGCGAAAGGCTTCTTGAAGGGAAAGATGTAACTCTGTGAGATGAATTAACAGAACACAGAGCAGTTTCTCAGAAAGCTTCTTTCCAGTTATGAACGGAAGATATTTCCTTTTTCACCATAGCCCTCTATGGGCTTCCAAATATCCCTTTGCCAATTCCACAAGAACAGCCTTAGCGAAAGGCTTCTTGAAGGGAAAGATGTAACTCTGTGAGATGAATTAATAGAACACAGAGCAGTTTCTCATAAAGCTTCTTTCCAGTTTTGAACGGAAGATATTTCCTTTTTCACCATAGCCCTCTATGGGCTTCCAAATATCCCTTTGCCAATTCCACAAGAACAGCCTTAGCGAAAGGCTTCTTGAAGGGAAAGATGTAACTCTGTGAGATGAATTAACAGAACACAGAACAGTCTCTCCGAAAGGTTCTTTCCAGTTTTGAACGGAAGATATTTCCTTTTTCACCATAGCCCTCTATGGGCTTCCAAATATCCCTTTGCCAATTCCCGAAGAACAGCCTTAGCGAAAGGCTTCTTGAAGGGAAAGATGTAACTCTGTGAGATGAATTAACAGAACACAGAGCAGTTTCTCAGAAAGCTTCTTTCCAGTTTTTAACGGAAGATATTTCCTTTTTCACCATAGCCCTCTATGGGCTTCCAAATATCCCTTTGCCAATTCCACAAGAACGGCCTTAACGAAAGGCTGCTTGAAGGGAAAGATGTAACTCTGTGGGATGAATTAACAGAACACAGAACGGTTTCTCAGAAAGGTTCCTTCCAGTTTTGAACGGAAGATATTTCCTTTTTCACCATAGCCCTCTATGGGCTTCCAAATATCCCTTTGCCAATTCCACAAGAACAGCCTTAACGAAAGGCTTCTTGAAGGGAAAGATGTAACTCTGTGAGATGAATTAACAGAACAGAGAACAGTTTCTCAGAAAGCTTCTATCGAGTTTTGAACGGAAGATATTTCCTTTTTCACCATAGCTCTCTATGGGCTTCCAAATATCCCTTTGCCAATTCCACAAGAACAGCCTTAGCGAAAGGCTTCTTGAAGGGAAAGATGTAACTCTGTGAGATGAATTAACAGAACACAGAGCAGTTTCTCAGAAAGCTTCTTTCCAGTTTTGAACGGAAGATATTTCCTTTTTCACAATAGCCCTCTATGGGCTTCCAAATATCGCTTTGCCAATTCCACAAGAACAGACTTAGCGAAAGGCTTCTTGAAGGGAAAGATGTAACTCTGTGAGATGAATTAACAGAACACAGAGCAGTTTCTCAGAAAGCTTCTTTCCAGTTATGAACGGAAGATATTTTCTTTTTCACCATAGCCCTCTAGGGGTTCCAAATATCCCTTTGCCAATTCCACAAGAACAGCCTTAGCGAAAGGCTTCTTGAAGGGAAAGATGTAACTCTGTGAGATCAATTAACAGAACACAGAGCAGTTTCTCGGAAAGCTTCTTTCCAGTTTTGAACAGAAGATATTTCCTTTTTCACCATAGCCCTCTAAGGGCTTCCAAATATCCCTTTGCCAATTCCACAAGAACAGCCTTAGCGAAAGGCTTCTTGAAGGGAAAGATGTAACTCTGTGAGATGAATTAACAGAACACAGAGCAGTTTCTCAGAAAGCTTCTTTCCAGTTTTGAACGGAAGATATTTCCTTTTTCACCATAGCCCTCTATGGGCTTCCAAATATCCCTTTGCCAATTCCACAAGAACAGCCTTAGCGAAAGGCTTCTTGAAGGGAAGGATGTAACTCTGTGAGATGAATTAACAGAACACAGAGCAGTTTCTCAGAAAGCTTCCTTCCAGTTTTCAACGGAAGATATTTCCTTTTTCACCATAGCCCTTTATGGGCTTCCAAATATCCCTTTGCCAATTCCACAAGAACGGCCTTAGCGAAAGGCTTCTTGAAGGGAAAGATGTAACTCTGTGAGATGAATTAGCGGAACACAGAACAGTTTCTCAGAAAGGTTCTTTCCAGTTTTGAACGGAACATATTTCCTTTTTCACCATAGCCCTCTATGGGCTTCCAAATATCCCTTTGCCAATTCCACAAGAACAGCCTTAGCGAAAGGCTTCTTGAAGGGAAAGATGTAACTCTGTGAGATGAATTAACAAAATACAGAGCAGTTTCTCAGAAAGCTTCTTTCCAGTTTTGAACGGAAGATATTTCCTTTTTCACCATAGCCCTCTATGGGCTTCCAAATATCCCTTTGCCAATTTCACAAGAACAGCCTTAGCGAAAGGCTTCTTGAAGGGAAAGATGTAACTGTGTGAGATGAATTAACAGAACACAGAGCAGTTTCTCAGAAAGCTTCTTTCCAGTTTTGAACGGAAGATATTTCCTTTTTCACCATAGCCCTCTAGGGGCTTCCAAATATCCCTTTGCCAATTCCACAAGAACAGCCTTAGCGAAAGGCTTCTTGAAGGGAAAGATGTAACTCTGTGAGATGAATTAACAGAACACAGAGAAGTTTCTCAAAGAGATTCTTTCCAGTTTTGAACGGAAGATATTTCCTGTTTCACCATAGCCCTCTATGGGCTTCCAAATATCCCTTTGCCAATTCCACAAGAACAGCCTAAGCGAAAGGCTTCTTGAAGGGAAAGATGTAACTCTGTGAGATTAATTAACGGAACACAGAGCAGTTTCTCAGAAAGCGTCTTTCCAGTTTTGAACGGAAGATACTTCCTTTTTCACCGTAGCCCTCAATGGGCTTCCAAATATCCCTTTGCCAATTCCACAAGAACAGCCTTAGCGAAAGGCTTCTTGAAGGGAAAGATGTAACTCTGTGAGATGAATTAACAGAACACAGAGCAGTTTCTCAGAAAGCTTTTTTCCAGTTTTGAACGGAAGATATTTCCTTTTTCACCATAGCCCTCTATGGGCTTCCAAATATCCCTTTGCCAATTCCACAAGAACAGCCTTAGCGAAAGGCTTCTTGAAGGGAAAGATGTAACTCTGTGAGATGAATTAACAGAACACAGAGCAGTTTCTCAGAAAGCTTCTTTCCAGTTTTGAACGGAAGATATTTCCTTTTTCACCATAGCCCTCTATGGGCTTCCAAATATCCCTTTGCCAATTCCACAAGAACAGCCTTAGCGAAAGGCTTCTTGAAAGGAAAGATGTAACTCTGTGAGATGAATTAACAGAACACAGAGCAGTTTCTCAGAAAGCTTCTTTCCAGTTTTGAACGGAAGTTATTTCCTTTTTCACCATAGCCTTCTATGGGCTTCCAAATATCCCTTTGAGAATTCCACAAGAACGGCTTTAGCGAAAGGCTCCTTGAAGGGAAAGATGTAACTCTGTGAGATGAATTAACAGAACACAGAGCAGTTTCTCAGAAAGCTTTTTTCCAGTTTTGAACGGAAGATATTTCCTTTTTCAGCATACCCCTCTATGGGCTTCCAAATATCCCTTTTCCAATTCCACAAGAACAGCCTTAGCGAAAGGCTTCTTGAAGGGAAAGATGTAACTCTGTGAGATGAATTAACAGAACACAGAGCAGTTTCTCAGAAAGCTTCTTTCCAGTTTTGAACGGAAGATATTTCCTTTTTCACCATAGCCCTCTAAGGGCTTCCAAATATCCCTTTGCCAATTCCACAAGAACAGCCTTAGCGAAAGGCTTCTTGAAGGGAAAGATGTAACTCTGTGAGATGAATTAACAGAACACAGAGCAGTTTCTCATAAAGCTTCTTTCCAGTTTTGAACGGAAGATATTTCCTTTTTCACCATAGCCCTCTATGGCTTTCCAAATATCCCTTTGCCAATTCCACAAGAACAGCCTTAGCGAAAGGCTTCTTGAAAGGAAAGATGTAACTTTGTGAGATGAATTAACAGAACACAGAGCAGTTTCTCAGAAAGCTTCTTTCCAGTTTTGAACGGAAGATATTTCCTTTTTCACCATAGCCCTCTACGGGCTTCCAAAAATCCCTTTGCCAATTCCACAAGAACAGCCTTAGCGAAAGGCTTCTTGAAGGGAAAGATGTAAGTCTGTGTGATGAATTAACAGAACACAGAGCAGTTTCTCAGAAAGCTTCTTTCCATTTTAGAACGGAAGATATTTCCTTTATCACCATAGCCCTCCATGGACTTCCAAATATCCCTCTGCCAATTCCACAGGAAGAGCCTTAGCGAAAGGCTTCTTGAAGGGAAAGATGTAACTGTGTTAGATGAATTAACAGAACACAGAGCTGTTTCTCAGAAAGCTTCTTTCCAGTTTTGAACGGAAGATATTTCCTTTTTCACCATAGCCCTCTATGGGCTTCCAAATATCCCTCTGCGAATTCCACAAGAACAGCCTTAGCGAAAGGCTTCTTGAAGGGAAAGATGTAACTCTGTGAGATGAATTAACAGAACACAGAGCAGTTTCTCAGAAAGCTTCTTTCCAGTTTTGAACGGAAGATATTTCCTTTTTCACCATAGCCCTCTATGGGCTTCCAAATATCCCTTTGTCAATTCCACAAGAACAGCCTTAGCGAAAGGCTTCTTGAAGGGAAAGATGTAACTGTGTGAGATGAATTAACAGAACACAGAGCAGTTTCTCAGAAAGCTTCTTTCCAGTTTTGAACGGAAGATATTTCCTTTTTCACCATAGCCCTCTATGGGCTTCCAAATATCCCTTTGCCAATTCCACAAGAACAGCCTTAGCGAAAGGCTTCTTGAAGGGAAAGATGTAACTCTGTGAGATGAATTAACAGAACACAGAGCAGTTTCTCAAAAAGATTCTTTCCAGTTTTGAACGGAAGATATTTCCTTTTTCACCATAGCCCTCTATGGGCTTCCAAATATCCCTTTGCCAATTCCACAAGAACAGCCTTAGCGAAAGGCTTCTTGAAGGGAAAGATGTAACTCTGTGAGATGAATTAACAGAACACAGAGCAGTTTCTCAGAAAGCGTCTTTCCAGTTTTGAACGGAAGATATTTCCTTTTTCACCGTAGCCCTCTATGGGCTTCCAAATATCCCTTTGCCAATTCCACAAGAACAGCCTTAGCGAAAGGCTTCTTGAAGGGAAAGATGTAACTCTGTGAGATGAATTAACAGAACACAGAGCAGTTTCTCAGAAATCTTCTTTCCAGTTTTGAACGGCAGATATTTCCTTTTTCACCATAGCCCTCTATGGGCTTCCAAATATCCCTTTGCCAATTCCACAAGAACAGCCTTAGCGAAAGGCTTCTTGAAGGGAAAGATGTAACTCTGTGAGATGAATTAACAGAACACAGAGCAGTTTCTCAGAAAGCTTCTTTCCAGTTTTGAACGGAAGATATTTCCTTTTTCACCATAGCCCTCTATGGGCTTCCAAATATCCCTTTGCCAATTCCACAAGAACAGCCTTAGCGAAAGGCTTCTTGAAGGGAAAGATGTAACTCTGTGAGATGAATTAACAGAACACAGAGCAGTTTCTCAGAAAGCTTCTTTCCAGTTTTGAACGGAAGATATTTCCTTGTTCACCATAGCCCTCTATGGGCTTCCAAATATCCCTTTGCCAATTCCACAAGAACAGCCTTAGCGAAAGGCTTCTTGAAGGGAAAGATGTAACTCTGTGAGATGAATTAACAGAACACAGAACAGTCTCTCCGAAAGGTTCTTTCCAGTTTTGAACGGAAGATATTTCCTTTTTCACCATAGCCCTCTATGGGCTTCCAAATATCCCTTTGCCAATTCCCCAAGAACAGCCTTAGCGAAAGGCTTCTTGAAGGGAAAGATGTAACTCTGTGAGATGAATTAACAGAACACAGAGCAGTTTCTCAGAAAGCTTCTTTCCAGTTATGAACGGAAGATATTTTCTTTTTCACCATAGCCCTCTAGGGGTTCCAAATATCCCTCTGCCAATTCCACAAGAACAGCCTTAGCGAAAGGCTTCTTGAAGGGAAAGATGTAACTCTGTGAGATCAATTAACAGAACACTGAGCAGTTTCTCAGAAAGCTTCTTTCCAGATTTGAACGTAAGATATTTCCTTTTTCACCATAGCCCTCTAAGGGCTTCCAAATATCCCTTTGCCAATTCCACAAGAACAGCCTTAGCGAAAGGCTTCTTGAAGGGAAAGATGTAACTCTGTGTGATGAATTAACAGAACACAGAGCAGTTTCTCAGAAAGCTTCTTTCCAGTTTTGAACGGAAGATATTTCCTTTTTCACCATAGCCCTCTATGGGCTTCCAAATATCCCTTTGCCAATTCCACAAGAACAGCCTTAGCGAAAGGCTTCTTGAAGGGAAAGACGTAACTGTGTGAGATGAATTAACAGAACACAGAGCAGTTTCTCAGAAAGCTTCTTTCCAGTTTTGAACGGAAGATATTTCCTTTTTCACCATAGCCCTCTATGGGCTTCCAAATATCCCTTTGCCAATTCCACAAGAACAGCCTTAGCGAAAGGCTTCTTGAAGGGAAAGATGTAACTCTGTGAGATGAATTAACAGAACACAGAGCAGTTTCTCAAAAAGATTCTTTCCAGTTTTGAACGGAAGATATTTCCTTTTTCACCATAGCCCTCTATGGGCTTCCAAATATCCCTTTGCCAATTCCACAAGAACAGCCTTAGCGAAAGGCTTCTCGAAGGGAAAGATGTAACTCTGTGTGATGAATTAACAGAACACAGAGCAGTTTCTCAGAAAGCTTCTTTCCATTTTAGAACGGAAGATATTTCCTTTATCACCGTAGCCCTCCATGGACTTCCAAATATCCCTCTGCCAATTCCACAAGAAGAGCCTTAGCGAAAGGCTTCTTGAAGGGAAAGATGTAACTGTGTTAGATGAATTAACAGAACACAGAGCAGTTTCTCAGAAAGCTTCTTTCCAGTTTTGAACGGAAGATATTTCCTTTTTCACCATAGCCCTCTATGGGCTTCCAAATATCCCTTTGCCAATTCCACAAGAACAGCCTTAGCGAAAGGCTTCTTGAAGGGAAAGATGTAACTCTGTGAGATGAATTAACAGAATACAGAGCAGTTTCTCAGAAAGCTTCTTTCCAGTTTTGAACGGAAGATATTTCCTTTTTCACCATAGCAATCCATGGTCTTCCAAATATCCCTTTGCCAATTCCACAAGAACGGCCTTAGTGAAAGGCTTCTTGAAGGGAAAGATGTAACTCTGTGAGATGAATTAGCGGAACACAGAACAGTTTCTCAGAAAGGTTCTTTCCAGTTTTGAACGGAAGATATTTCCTTTTTCACCATAGCCCTCTATGGGCTTCCAAATATTCCTTTGCCAATTTCACAAGAACGGCCTTAGCGAAAGGCTTCTTGAAGGGAAAGATGTAACTCTGTGAGATGAATTAACAGAACACAGAGCAGTTTCTCAGAAAGCTTCTTTCCAGTTTTGAACGGAAGATATTTCCTTTTTCAGCGTAGCCCTCTATGGGCTTCCAAATATCCCTTTGCCAATTCCACAATAACAGCCTTAGCGAAAGGCTTCTTGAAGGGAAAGATGTAACTGTGTGAGATGAATTAACAGAACACAGAGCAGTTTCTCAGAAAGCTTCTTTCCAGTTTTGAACGGAAGATATTTCCTTTTTCACCATAGCCCTCTACGGGCTTCCAAATATCCCTTTGCCAATTCCACAAGAACAGCCTTAGCGAAAGGCTTCTTGAAGGGAAAGATGTAACTCTGTGAGATGAATTAACAGAACACAGAGCAGTTTCTCAGAAAGCTTCTTTCCAGTTTTGAACAGAAGATATTTCCTTTTTCACCATAGCCCTCTATGGGCTTCCAAATATCCCTTTGCCAATTCCACAAGAACAGCCTTAGCGAAAGGCTTCTTGAAGGGAAAGATGTAACTCTGTGAGATGAATTAACAGTACACAGAGCAGTTTCTCAGAAAGCTTCTTTCAAGTTTTGAACGGAAGATATTTCCTTTATCACCATAGCCCTCTATGGGCTTCCAAATATCCCTTTGCCAATTCCACAAGAACAGCCATAGCGAAAGGCTTCTTGAAGGGAAAGATGTAACTCTGTGAGATGAATTAACAGAACACAGAGCAGTTTCTCAGAAAGCTTCTTTCCAGTTTTGAACGGAAGATATTTCCTTTTTCACCATAGCCCTCTATGGGCTTCCAAATATCCCTTTGCCAATTCCACAAGAACAGCCTTAGAGAAAGGCTTCTTGAAGGGAAAGATGTAACTCTGTGAGATGAATTAACAGAACACAGATCAGTTTCTCAGAAAGCTTCTTTCTAGTTTTGAACGGAAGATATTTCCTTTTTCACCATAGCCCTCTATTTGCTTCCAAATATCCCTTTGCCAATTCCACAAGAACAGCCTTAGCGAAAGGCTTCTTGAAGGGAAAGATGTAACTCTGTGAGATGAATTAACAGAACACAGAACAGTTTCTCCGAAAGGTTCTTTCCAGTTTTGAACGGAAGATATTTCCTTTTTCACCATAGCCCTCTATGGGCTTCCAAATATCCCTTTGCCAATTCCCCAAGAACAGCCTTAGCGAAAGGCTTCTTGAAGGGAAAGATGTAACTGTGTGAGATGAATTAACAGAACACAGAGCAGTTTCTCAGAAAGCTTCTTTCCAGTTTTGAACGGAAGATATTTCCTTTTTCACCATAGCCCTCTATGGGCTTCCAAATATCCCTTTGCCAATTCCACAAGAACAGCCTTAGCGAAAGGCTTCTTGAAGGGAAAGATGTTACTCTGTGAGATGAATTAACAGAACACAGAGCAGTTTCTCAGAAAGCATCTTTCCAGTTTTGAACGGAAGATATTTCCTTTTTCACCATAGCCCTCTATGGGCTTCCAAATATCCCTTTGCTAATTCCACAAGAACAGCCTTAGCGAAAGGCTTCTTGAAGGGAAAGATGTAACTCTGTGAGATGAATTAACAGAAAACAGAGCAGTTTCTCAGAAAGCTTCCTTCCAGTTTTGAATGGAAGATATCTCCTTTTTAACCATAGCCCTCTATCGGCTTCCAAATATCCCTTTGCCAATTCCATAAGAACAGCCTTAGCGCAAGGCTTCTTGAAGGGAAAGATGTAACTCTGTGAGATGAATTAACAGAACACAGAGTAGTTTCTCAGAATGCTTCTTTTCAGTTTTGAACGGAAGATATTTCCTTTTTCACCATAGCCCTCTATGGGCTTCCAAATATCCCTTTGACAATTCCACAAGAACGGCCTTAGCGAAAGGCTTCTTGAAGGGAAAGATGTAACTCTGTGAGATGAATTAACAGAACACCGAACAGTTTCTCAGAAAGCTTCTTTCCTGTTTTGAACGGAAGATATTCCTTTTTCACCATAGCCCTCTATGGGCTTCCAAATATCCCTTTGCCAATTCCACAAGAACGGCCTTAGCGAAAGGCATCTTGAAGGGAAAGATGTAACTCTGTGAGATGAATTAACAGAACACAGAGCAGTTTCTCAGAAAGCTTCTTTCCAGTTTTGAACGGAAGATATTTCCTTTTTCATCATAGCCCTCTATGGGCTTCGAAATATCCCTCTGCGAATTCCACAAGAACAGCCTTAGCGAAAGGCTTCTTGAAGGGAAAGATGTAACTCTGTGAGATGAATTAACAGAACACAGAGCAGTTTCTCAGAAAGCTTCTTTCCAGTTTTGAACGGAAGATATTTCCTTTTTCACCATAGCCCTCTATGGGCTTCCAAATATCCCTTTGCCAATTCCACAAGAACAGCCTTAGCGAAAGGCTTTTGAAGGGAAAGATGTAACTCTGTGCGATGAATTAACAGAACACAGAGCAGTTTCTCAGAAAGCTTCTTTCCTGTTTGGAACGGAACATATTTCCTTTTTCACCGTAGCCCTCTATGTTCTTCCAAATATCCCTTTGCCAATTCCACAAGAACAGCCTTAGCGAAATGCTTCTCTAAGGGAAAGATGTAACTCTGTGAGATGAATTAACAGAACACAGAGCAGTTTCTCAGAAAGCTTCCTTCCAGTTTTGAACGGAAGATATTTCCTTTTTCACCATAGCCCTCTATGGGCTTCCAAATATCCCTTTGCCAATTCCACAAGGATAGCCTTAGCGAAAGGCTTCTTGAAGGGAAAGATGTAACTCTGTGAGATGAATTAACAGAACACAGAGCAGTTTCTTAGAAAGCTTCTTTCCAGTTTTGAACGGAAGATATTTCCTTTTTCACCATAGCCCTCTATGGGCTTCCAAATATCCCTTTGCCAATTCCACAAGAACAGCCTTAGCGAAAGGCTTCTTGAAGGGAAAGATGTAACTCTGTGAGATGAATTAACAGAACACAGAGCAGTTTCTCAGAAAGCTTCTTTCCAGTTTGGAACGGAAGATATTTCCTTTTTCACCATAGCCCTCTATGGACTTCCAAATATCCCTTTGCCAATTCCACAAGAACAGCCATAGCGAAAGGCTTCTTGAAGGCAAAGATGTAACTGTGTGAGATGAATTAACAGAACACAGAGCAGTTTCTCAGAAAGCTTCGTTCCAGTTTTGAACGGAAGATATTTCCTTTTTCACCATGGCCCTCTATGGGCTTCCAAATACCCCTTTGCCAATTCCACAAGAACAGCCTTAGCGAAAGGTTTCTTGAAGGGAAAGATGTAACTCTGTGAGATGAATTAACAGAACACAGAGCAGTTTCTCAGAAAGCTTCTTTCCAGTTTTGAACGGAAGATATTTCCTTTTTCACCATAGCCCTCTATGGGCTTCCAAATATCCCTTTGCCAATTCCACAAGAACGGCCTTAGCGAAAGGCTTCTTGAAGGGAAAGATGTAACTCTGTGAGATGTATTAACAGAACACAGAACAGTTTCTCAGAAAGGTTCTTTCCTGTTTTGAACGGAAGATATTTCCTTTTTCACCATAGCCCTCTATGGGCTTCCAAATATCCCTTTGCCAATTCCCCAAGAACATCCTTAGCGAAAGGCTTCTTGAAGGGAAAGATGTAACTCTGTGAGATGAATTAACAGAACACGGAACAGTTTCTCAGAAAGGTTCTTTCCAGTTTTGAACGGAAGATATTTCCTTTTTCACCATAGCCCTCTATGGGCTTCCAAATATCCCTTTGCCAATTCCACAAGAACAGCCTTAGCGAAAGGCTTCTTGAAGGGAAAGATGTAACTGTGTGAGATGAATTAAAAGAACACAGAGCAGTTTCTCAGAAAGCTTCTATCCAGTTTTGAACGGAAGATATTTCCTTTTTCACCATAGCCCTCTATGGGTTTCCAAATATCCCTTTGCCAATTCCACAAGAACGGCCTTAGCGAAAGGCTGCTTGAAGGGAAAGATGTAACTCTGTGAGATGAATTAACAGAACACGGAACGGTTTCTCAGAAAGGTTCTTTCCAGTTTTGAACGGAAGATATTTCCTTTTTAACCATAGCCCTCTATGGGCTTCCAAATATCCCTTTGCCAATTCCACAAGAACAGCCTTAGCGAAAGGCTTCTTGAAGGGAAAGTTGTAACTCTGTGAGATGAATTACAGGAACACAGAGCAGTTTCTCAGAAAGCTTCTTTCCAGTTTTGAACGGAAGATATTTCCTTTTTCACCATAGCCCTCTAAGGGCTTCCAAATATCTCTTTGCCAATTCCACAAGAACAGCCTTAGCGAAAGGCTTCTTGAAGGGAAAGATGTAACTCTGTGAGATGAATTAACAGAACACAGAACAGTTTCGCAGAAAGGTTCTTTCCAGTTTTGAACGAAAGATAGTTAATTTTTCACCATAGCCCTCTATGGGCTTCCAAATATCCCTTTGCCAATTCCACAAGAACAGCCTTAGCGAAAGGCTTCTTGAAGGGAAAGATGTAACTCTGTGAGGTGAATTAACAGAACACAGAGCAGTTTCTCAGAAAGCTTCTTTCCAGTTTTGAACGGAAGATATTTCCTTTTTCACCATAGCCCTCTATGGGCTTCCAAATATCCCTTTGCCAATTCCACAAGAACAGCCTTAGCGAAAGGCTTCTTGAAGGGAAAGATGTAACTCTGTGAGATGAATTAACAGAACACAGAGCAGTCTCAGAAAGCTTCTTTCCAGTTTTGAACGGAAGATATTTCCTTTTTCAGCGTAGCCCTCTATGGGCTTCCAAATATCCCTTTGCCAATTCCACAAGAACAGCCTTAGCGAAAGGCTTCTTGAAGGGAAAGATGTAACTGTGTGAGATGAATTAACAGAACACAGAGCAGTTTCTCAGAAAGCTTCTTTCCAGTTTTGAACGGAAGATATTTCCTTTTTCACCATAGCCCTCTATGGGCTTCCAAATATCCCTTTGCCAATTCCACAAGAACAGCCTTAGCGAAAGGCTTCTTGAAGGGAAAGATGTAACTCTGTGAGATGAATTAACAGAACACAGAGCAGTATCTCAGAAAGCTTCTTTCCAGTTTTGAACGGAAGATATTTCCTTTTTCACCATAGCCCTCTATGGGCTTCCAAATATCCCTTTGCCAATTCCACAAGAACAGCCTTAGCGAAAGGCTTCTTGAAGGGAAAGATGTAACTCTGTGAGATGAATTAACAGAACACAGAGCAGTTTCTCAGAAAGCCTCTTTCCAGTTTTGAACGGAAGATATTTCCTTTTTCACCATAGCCCTCTAAGGGCTTCCAAATATCCCTTTGCCAATTCCACAAGAACAGCCTTAGAGAAAGGCTTCTTGAAGGGAAAGATGTAACTCTGTGAGATGAATTAATAGAAAACAGAGCAGTTTCTCAGAAATCTTCTTTCCAGTTTTGAACGGAAGATATTTCCTTTTTCACCATAGCCCTCTATGGGCTTCAAAATATCCCTTTGCCAATTCCACAAGAACATCCTCAGCGAAAGGCTTCTTGAAGGGAAAGAGGTAACTGTGTGAGATGAATTAACAGAACACAGAGCAGTTTCTCAGAAAGCTTCCTTCCAGTTTTGAACGGAAGATATTTCCTTTTTAACCATAGCCCTCTATGGGCTTCCAAATACCCCTATGCCAATTCCACAAGAACAGCCTTAGCGAAAGGCTTCTTGAAGGGAAAGATGTAACTCTGTGAGATGAATTAACAGAACACAGAGCAGTTTCTCAGAAAGCTTCTTTCCAGTTTTGAACAGAAGATATTTCCTTTTTCACCATAGCCCTCTATGGGCTTCCAAATATCCCTCTGCCAATTCCACAAGAACAGCCTTAGCGAAAGGCTTCTTGAAGGGAAAGATGTAACTCTGTGAGATGAATTAACAGTACACAGAGCAGTTTCTCAGAAAGCTTCTTTACAGTTTTGAACGGAAGATATTTCCTTTTTCACCATAGCCCTCTATGGGCTTCCTAATATCCCTTTGCCAATTCCACAAGAACAGCCTTAGCGAAAGACTTCTTGAAGGGAAAGATGTAACTCTGTGAGATGAATTAACAGAACACAGAGCAGTTTCTCAGCAAGCTTCTTTCCAGTTTTGAACGGAAGATATTTCCTTTTTCACCATAGCCCTCTATTTGCTTCCAAATATCCCTTTGCCAATTCCACAAGAACAGCCTTAGCGAAAGGCTTCTTGAAGGGAAAGATGTAACTCTGTGAGATGAATTAACAGAACACAGAGCAGTTTCTCAGAAAGCTTCTTTCCAGTTTGGAACGGAAGATATTTCCTTTTTCACCATAGCCCTCTATGGGCTTCCAAATATCCCTTTGCCAATTCCACAAGAACAGCCTTAGCGAAAGGCTTCTTGAAGGCAAAGATGTAACTGTGTGAGATGAATTAACAGAACACAGAGCAGTTTCTCAGAAAGCTTCTTTCCAGTTTTGAACGGAAGATATTTCCTTTTTCACCATGGCCCTCTATGGGCTTCCAAATATCCCTTTGCCAATTCCACAAGAACAGCCTTAGCGAAAGGTTTCTTGAAGGGAAAGATGTAACTCTGTGAGATGAATTAACAGAACACAGAGCAGTTTCTCAGAAAGCTTCTTTCCAGTTTTGAACGGAAGATATTTCCTTTTTCACCATAGCCCTCTATGGGCTTCCAAATATCCCTTTGCCAATTCCACAAGAACGGCCTTAGCGAAAGGCTTCTTGAAGGGAAAGATGTAACTCTGTGAGATGTATTAACAGAACACAGAACAGTTTCTCAGAAAGGTTCTTTCCTGTTTTGAACGGAAGATATTTCCTTTTTCACCATAGCCCTCTATGGGCTTCCAAATATCCCTTTGCCAATTCCCCAAGAACAGCCTTAGCGAAAGGCTTCTTGAAGGGAAAGATGTAACTCTGTGAGATGAATTAACAGAACACGGAACAGTTTCTCAGAAAGGTTCTTTCCAGTTTTGAACGGAAGATATTTCCTTTTTCACCATAGCCCTCTATGGGCTTCCAAATATCCCTTTGCCAATTCCACAAGAACAGCCTTAGCGAAAGGCTTCTTAAAGGGAAAGATGTAACTGTGTGAGATGAATTAACAGAACACAGAGCAGTTTCTCAGAAAGCTTCTATCCAGTTTTGAACGGAAGATATTTCCTTTTTCACCATAGCCCTCTATGGGCTTCCAAATATCCCTTTGCCAATTCCACAAGAACGGCCTTAGCGAAAGGCTGCTTGAAGGGAAAGATGTAACTCTGTGAGATGAATTAACAGAACACAGAACGGTTTCTCAGAAAGGTTCTTTCCAGTTTTGAACGGAAGATATTTCCTTTTTAACCATAGCCCTCTATGGGCTTCCAAATATCCCTTTGCCAATTCCACAAGAACAGCCTTAGCGAAAGGCTTCTTGAAGGGAAAGTTGTAACTCTGTGAGATGAATTACAGGAACACAGAGCAGTTTCTCAGAAAGCTTCTTTCCAGTTTTGAACGGAAGATATTTCCTTTTTCACCATAGCCCTCTATGGGCTTCCAAATATCCCTTTGCCAATTCCACAAGAACAGCCTTAACGAAAGGCTTCTTGAAGGGAAAGATGTAACTCTGTGAGATGAATTAACAGAACACAGAACAGTTTCGCAGAAAGGTTCTTTCCAGTTTTGAACGAAAGATATTTAATTTTTCACCATAGCCCTCTATGGGCTTCCAAATATCCCTTTGCCAATTCCACAAGAACAGCCTTAGCGAAAGGCTTCTTGAAGGGAAAGATGTAACTGTGTGAGATGAATTAACAGAACACAGAGCAGTTTCTCAGAAAGCTTCTTTCGAGTTTTGAACGGAAGATATTTCCTTTTTCACCATAGCCCTCTACGGGCTTCCAAATATCCCTTTGCCAATTCCACAAGAACAGCCTTAGCGAAAGGCTTCTTGAAGGGAAAGATGTAACTCTGTGAGATGAATTAACAGAACACAGAGCAGTTTCTCAGAAAGCTTCTTTCCAGTTTTGAACAGAAGATATTTCCTTTTTCACCATAGCCCTCTATGGGCTTCCAAATATCCCTTTGCCAATTCCACAAGAAGAGCCTTAGCGAAAGGCTTCTTGAAGGGAAAGATGTAACTCTGTGAGATGAATTAACAGTACACAGAGCAGTTTCCCAGAAAGCTTCTTTCAAGTTTTGAACGGAAGATATTTCCTTTTTCACCATAGCCCTCTATGGGCTTCCAAATATCCCTTTGCCAATTCCACAAGAACAGCCGTAGCGAAAGGCTTCTTGAAGGGAAAGATGTAACTCTGTGAGATGAATTAACAGAACACAGAGCAGTTTCTCAGAAAGCTTCTTTCCAGTTTTGAACGGAAGATATTTCCTTTTTCACCATAGCCCTCTATGGGCTTCCAAATATCCCTTTGCCAATTCCACAAGAACAGCCTTAGAGAAAGGCTTCTTGAAGGGAAAGATGTAACTCTGTGAGATGAATTAACAGAACACAGATCAGTTTCTCAGAAAGCTTCTTTCTAGTTTTGAACGGAAGATATTTCCTTTTTCACCATAGCCCTCTATTTGCTTCCAAATATCCCTTTGCCAATTCCACAAGAACAGCCTTAGCGAAAGGCTTCTTGAAGGGAAAGAAGGGCTATGGTGAAAAAGGAAATATCTTCCGTTCAAAACTGGAAAGAAGCTTTCTGAGAAACTGCTCTGTGTTCTGTTAATTCATCTCACAGAGTTACATCTTTCCCTTCAAGAAGCCTTTCGCTAAGGTTGTTCTTGTGGAATTGGCAAAGTTATATTTGGAAGCCCATAGAGGGCTATGGGCAAAAAGGAAATATCTTCCGTTCAAAACTCGAAAGAAGCTTTCTGAGAAACTGCTCTGTGTTCTGTTAATTCATCTCACAGAGTTACATCTTTCCCTTCAAGAAGCCTTTCGCTAAGGCTGTTCTTGTGGAATTGGCAAAGGGATATTTGGAAGCCCATAGAGGGCTATGGTGAAAAAGGAAATATCTTCCGATCAAAACACGAAAGAAGCTTTCTGAGAAACTGCTCTGTGTTCTGTTAATTCATCTCACAGAGTTACATCTTTCCCTTCAAGAAGCCTTTCGCTAAGGCTGTTCTTGTGGAATTGGCAAAGGGATATTTGGAAGCCCATAGATGGCTATGGAGAAAAAGCAAATATCTTCCGTTCAAAACTGGAAAGAAGCTTTCTGAGAAACTGCTCTGTGTTCTATTAATTCATCTCACAGAGTTACATCTTTCCCTTCAAGAAGCCTTTCGCTAAGGCTGTTCTTGTGGAATTGGCAAAGGGAAATTTGGAAGCCCCTAGAGGGCTATGGTGAAAAAGGAAATATCTTCCGTTCAAAACTCGAAAGAAGCTTTCTGAGAAACTGCTCTGTGTTCTGTTAATTCATCTCACAGAGTTACATCTTTCCCTTCAAGAAGCCTTTCGCTAAGGCTGTTCTTGTGGAATTGGCAAAGGGATATTTGGAAGCCCATAGAAGGCTATGGAGAAAAAGCAAATATCTTTCCTTCAAAACTGGAAACAAGCTTTCTGAGAAACTGCTCTGTGTTCTGTTAATTCATCTCACAGAGTTACATCTTTCCCTTCAAGAAGCCTTTCGCTAAGGCTGTGCTTGTGGAATTGGCAAAGGGATATTTGGAAGCCCATAGAGGGCTATGGAGAAAAAGAAAATATCTTCCGTTGAAAACTGGAAAGAAGCTTTCTGAGAAACTGCTCTGTGTTCTGTTAATTCATCTCCCAGAGTTACATCTTTCCCTTCAAGAAGCCTTTCGCTAAGGCTGTTCTTGTGGAATTGGCAAAGGGATGTTTGGAAGCCCATAAAGGGCTATGGTGAAAAAGGAAATATCTTCCGTTCAAAACTGGAAAGAAGCTTTCTGAGAAACTGCTCTGTGTTCTGTTAATTCATCTCACAGAGTTACATCTTTTCCTTCAAGAAGCCTTTCGCTAAGGCTGTTCTTGTGGAATTGGCAAAGGGATATTTGGAAGCCCATAGAGGGCTATGGGCAAAAAGGAAATATCTTCCGTTCAATACTGGAAAAAGCTTTCTGAGAAACTGCTCTGTGTTCTGTTAATTCATCTCACAGAGTTACATCTTTCCCTTCAAGAAGCCTTTCGCTAAGGCTGTTCTTGTGGAATTGGCAAAGGGATATTTGGAAGCCCATAGAGGGCTATGGAGAAAAAGCAAATATCTTCCGTTCAAAACTGGAAAGAAGTTTTGTGAAACTGCTCTGTGTTCTGTTAATTCATCTCACAGAGTTACATCTTTCCCTTCAAGAAGCCTTTCGCTAAGGCTGTTCTTGTGGAATTGGCAAAGGGATATTTGGAAGCCCTTAGAGGGCTATGGAGAAAAAGCAAATATCTTCCGTTCAAAACTGGAAAGAAGCTTTCTGAGAAACTGCTCTATGTTCTGTTAATTCATGTCACAGAGTTACATCTTTCCCTTCAAGAAGCCTTTCGCTAAGTCTGTTCTTGTGGAATTGGCAAAGGGATATTTGGAAGCCCTTAGAGGGCTATGGAGAAAAAGCAAATATCTTCCGTTCAAAACTGGAAAGAAGCTTTCTGAGAAACTGCTCTATGTTCTGTTAATTCATGTCACAGAGTTACATCTTTCCCTTCAAGAATCCTTTCGCTAAGGCTGTTCTTGTGGAATTGGCAAAGGGATATTTGGAAGCCCATAGAGGGCTATGGTTTAAAAGGAAGTATCTTCCGTTCAAAACTGGAAAGAAGCTTTCTGAGAAACTGCTCTGTGTTCTGTTAATTCATCTCCCAGAGTTACATCTTTCCCTTCAAGAAGCCTTTCGCTGAGGCTGTTCTTGTGGAATTGGCAAAGGGATATTTGGAAGCCCATAGAGGGCTATGGAGAAAAAGAAAATATCTTCCGTTCAAAACTGGAAAGAAGCTTTCTGAGAAACTGCTCTGTGTTCTGTTAATTCATCTCACAGAGTTACATCTTTCCCTTCAAGAAGCCTTTCGCTAAGGCTGTTCTTGTGGAATTGGCAAAGGGATATTTGGAAGCCCACAGAGGGCTATGGTGAAAAAGGAAATATCTTCCGTTCAAAACTCGAAAGAAGCTTTCTGAGAAACTGCTCTGTGTTCTGTTAATTCATCTCCCAGAGTTACATCTTTCCCTTCAAGAAGCCTTTCGCTAAGGCTGTTCTTGTGGAATTGGCAAAGGGATATTTGGAAGCCCATAGAGGGCTATGGAGAAAAAGCAAATATCTTCCGTTCAAAACTGGAAAGAAGTTTTGTGAAACTGCTCTGTGTTCTGTTAATTCATCTCATAGAGTTACTTCTTTCCCTTCAAGAAGCCTTTCGCTAAGGCTGTTCTTGTGGAATAGGCAAAGGGATGTTTGGAAGCCCATAGAGGGCTATGGTGAAAAAGGAAATATCTTCCGTTCAAAACTGGAAAGAAGCTTTCTGAGAAACTGCTCTGTGTTCTGTTAATTCATCTCACAGAGTTACATCTTTCCCTTCAAGAAGCCTTTCGCTAAGGCTGTTCTTGTGGAATTGGCAAAGGGATATTTGGAAGCCCATAGAGGGCTATGGTGAAAAAGGAAATATCTTCCGTTCAAAACTGGAAAGAAGCTTTCTGAGAAACTGCTCTGTGTTCTGTTAATTCATCTCCCAGAGTTACATCTTTCCCTTCAAGAAACCTTTCGCTAAGGCTGTTCTTGTGGAATTGGCAAAGGGATATTTGGAAGCCCATAGAGGGCTATGGTGAAAAAGGAAATATCTTCCGTGTAAAACTGGAAACAAGCTGTCTGAGAAACTACTCCGTTTTCTGTTAATTCATCTCACAGAGTTACATCTTTCCCTTCAAGAAGCCTTTCGCTAAGGCTGTTCTTGTGTAATTGGCAAAGGGATATTTGGAAGCCCATAGAGGGCTACGGTGAAAAAGGAAATATCTTCCGTTCAAAACTGGAAAGAAGCTTTCTGAGAAACTGCTCTGTGTTCTGTTAATTCATCTCACAGAGTTACATCTTTCCCTTCAAGTAGCCTTTCGCTAAGGCTTTTCTTGTGGAATTGGCAAAGGGATATTTGGAAGCCCATAGAGGGCTGTGGAGAAAAAGCAAATATCTTCCGTTCAAAACTGGAAAGAAGCTTTCTGAGAAACTGCTCTGTGTTCTGTTAATCCATCTCACAGAGTTACATCTTTCCCTTCAAGAAGCCTTTCGCTAAGGCTGTTCTTGTGGAATTGGCAAAGGGATATTTGGAAGCCCATAGAGGGCTATGGAGAAAAAGGAAATATCTTCCGTTCAAAACTGGAAAGAAGCTTTCTGACAAACTGCTCTGTGTTCTGTTAATTCATCTCACAGAGTTACATCTTTCCCTTCAAGAAGCCTTTCGCTAAGGCTGTTCTTGTGGAATTGGCAAAGGGATATTTGGAAGCCCACAGAGTGCTATGGTGAAAAAGGAAATATCTTCCGTTCAAAACTCGAAAGAAGCTTTCTGAGAAACTGCTCTGTGTTCTGTTAATTCATCTCCCAGAGTTACATCTTTCCCTTCAAGAAGCCTTTCGCTAAGGCTGTTCTTGTGGAATTGGCAAAGGGATATTTGGAAGCCCATAGAGGGCTATGGAGAAAAAGCAAATATCTTCCGTTCAAAACTGGAAAGAAGCTTTCTGAGAAACTGCTCTGTGTTCTGTTAATTCATGTCACAGAGTTACATCTTTCCCTTCAAGAAGCCTTTCGCTAAGGCTGTTCTTGTGGAATTGGCAAAGGGATATTTGGAAGCCCATAGAGGGCTATGGTGAAAAAGGAAATATCTTCCGTTCAAAACTGGAAAGAAGCTTTCTGAGAAACTGCTCTGTGTTCTGTTAATTCATCTCCCAGAGTTACATCTTTCCCTTCAAGTAGCCTATCGCCAAGGCTGTTCTTGTGGAATTGGCAAAGGGATATTTGGAAGCCCATAGAGGGCTATTTTGAAAAAGGAAATATCTTCCGTTCAAAACTGGAAAGAAGCTTTCTGAGAAACTGCTCTGTGTTCTGTTAATTCATCTCACAGAGTTACATCTTTCCCTTCAAGAAGCCTTTCGCTAAGGCTGTTCTTGTGGAATTGGCAAAGGGATATTTGGAAGCCCATAGAGGGCTATGGAGAAAAAGCAAATATCTTCCGTTCAAAACTGGAAAGAAGCTTTCTGAGAAACTGCTCTGTGTTCTGTTAATTCATCTCACAGGGTTACATCTTTCCCTTCAAGAAGCCTTTCGCTACGGCCGTTCTTGTGGAATTGGCAAAGGGATATTTGGAAGCCCATAGAGGGCTATGGGCAAAAAGGAAATATCTTCCGTTCAAAACTGGAAACAAGCTTTCTGAGAAACTGCTCTGTGTTCTCTTAATTCATCTCACAGAGTTACATCTTTCCCTTCAAGTAGCCTTTCGCCAAGGCTGTTCTTGTGGAATTGGCAAAGGGATATTTGGAAGCCCATAGAGGGCTATGGAGAAAAAGCAAATATCTTCCCTTCAAAACTGGAAACAAGCTTTCTGAGAAACTGCTTTGTGTTCTGTTGATTCATCTCACAGAGTTACATCTTTCCCTTCAAGAAGCCTTTCGCTAAGGCTGTTCTTGTGGAATTGGCAAAGGGATATTTGGAAGCCCATAGATGGCTATGGAGAAAAAGCAAATATCTTCCGTTCAAAACTCGAAAGAAGCTTTCTGAGAAACTGCTCTGTGTTCTGTTAATTCATTTCACAGAGTTACATCTTTCCCTTCAAGAAGCCTTTCGCTAAGGCTGTTCTTGTGGAAGTGGCAAAGGGATATTTGGAAGCCCACAGAGGGCTATGGTGAAAAAGCAAATATCTTCCGTTCAAAACTCGAAAGAAGCTTTCTGAGAAACTGCTCTGTGTTCTGTTAATTCATTTCACAGAGTTACATCTTTCCCTTCAAGAAGCCTTTCGCTAAGGCTGTTCTTGTGGAAGTGGCAAAGGGATATTTGGAAGCCCACAGAGGGCTATGGTGAAAAAGGAAATATCTTCCGTTCAAGACTCGAAAGAAGCTTTCTGAGAAACTGCTCTGTGTTCTGTTAATTCATCTCCCAGAGTTACATCTTTCCCTTCAAGAAGCCTTTCGCTAAGGCTGTTCTTGTGGAATTGGCAAAGGGATATTTGGAAGCCCATAGAGGGCTATGGAGAAAAAGCAAATATCTTCCGTTCAAAACTGGAAAGAAGTTTTGTGAAACTGCTCTGTGTTCTGTTAATTCATCTCATAGAGTTACTTCTTTCCCTTCAAGAAGCCTTTCGCTAAGGCTGTTCTTGTGGAATAGGCAAAGGGATGTTTGGAAGCCCATAGAGGGCTATGGTGAAAAAGGAAATATCTTCCGTTCAAAACTGGAAAGAAGCTTTCTGAGAAACTGCTCTGTGTTCTGTTAATTCATCTCACAGAGTTACATCTTTCCCTTCAAGAAGCCTTTCGCTAAGGCTGTTCTTGTGGAATTGGCAAAGGGATATTTGGAAGCCCATAGAGGGCTATGGTGAAAAAGGAAATATCTTCCGTTCAAAACTGGAAAGAAGCTTTCTGAGAAACTGCTCTGTGTTCTGTTAATTCATCTCCCAGAGTTACATCTTTCCCTTCAAGAAACCTTTCGCTAAGGCTGTTCTTGTGGAATTGGCAAAGGGATATTTGGAAGCCCATAGAGGGCTATGGTGAAAAAGGAAATATCTTCCGTGTAAAACTGGAAACAAGCTGTCTGAGAAACTACTCCGTGTTCTGTTAATTCATCTCACAGAGTTACATCTTTCCCTTCAAGAAGCCTTTCGCTAAGGCTGTTCTTGTGGAATTGGCAAAGGGATATTTGGAAGCCCATAGAGGGCTACGGTGAAAAAGGAAATATCTTCCGTTCAAAACTGGAAAGAAGCTTTCTGAGAAACTGCTCTGTGTTCTGTTAATTCATCTCACAGAGTTACATCTTTCCCTTCAAGTAGCCTTTCGCTAAGGCTTTTCTTGTGGAATTGGCAAAGGGATATTTGGAAGCCCATAGAGGGCTATGGAGAAAAAGCAAATATCTTCCGTTCAAAACTGGAAAGAAGCTTTCTGAGAAACTGCTCTGTGTTCTGTTAATCCATCTCACAGAGTTACATCTTTCCCTTCAAGAAGCCTTTCGCTAAGGCTGTTCTTGTGGTATTGGCAAAGGGATATTTGGAAGCCCATAGAGGGCTATGGAGAAAAAGGAAATATCTTCCGTTCAAAACTGGAAAGAAGCTTTCTGACAAACTGCTCTGTGTTCTGTTAATTCATCTCACAGAGTTACATCTTTCCCTTCAAGAAGCCTTTCGCTAAGGCTGTTCTTGTGGAATTGGCAAAGGGATATTTGGAAGCCCACAGAGTGCTATGGTGAAAAAGGAAATATCTTCCGTTCAAAACTCGAAAGAAGCTTTCTGAGAAACTGCTCTGTGTTCTGTTAATTCATCTCCCAGAGTTACATCTTTCCCTTCAAGAAGCCTTTCGCTAAGGCTGTTCTTGTGGAATTGGCAAAGGGATATTTGGAAGCCCATAGAGGGCTATGGAGAAAAAGCAAATATCTTCCGTTCAAAACTGGAAAGAAGCTTTCTGAGAAACTGCTCTGTGTTCTGTTAATTCATCTCACAGAGTTACATCTTTCCCTTCAAGAAGCCTTTCGCTAAGGCTGTTCTTGTGGAATTGGCAAAGGGATATTTGGAAGCCCATAGAGGGCTATGGTGAAAAAGGAAATAACTTCCGTTCAAAACTCGAAAGAAGCTTTCTGAGAAACTGCTCTGTGTTCTGTTAATTCATCTCCCAGAGTTACATCTTTCCCTTCAAGAAGCCTTTCGCTAAGGCTGTTCTTGTGGAATTGGCAAAGGGATGTTTGGAAGCCCATAGAGGGCTATGGTGAAAAAGGAAATATCTTCCGTTCAAAACTGGAAAGAAGCTTTCTGAGAAACTGCTCTGTGTTCTGTTAATTCATCTCACAGAGTTACATCTTTTCCTTCAAGAAGCCTTTCGCTAAGGCTGTTCTTGTGGAATTGGCAAAGGGATATTTGGAAGCCCATAGAGGGCTATGGGCAAAAAGGAAATATCTTCCGTTCAATACTGGAAAGAAGTTTTGTGAAACTGCTCTGTGTTCTGTTAATTCATCTCACAGAGTTACATCTTTCCCTTCAAGAAGCCTTTCGCTAAGGCTGTTCTTGTGGAATTGGCAAAGGGATATTTGGAAGCCCATAGAGGGCTATGGTGAAAAAGGAAATATCTTCCGTTCAAAACTCGAAAGAAGCTTTCTGAGAAACTGCTCTGTGTTCTGTTAATTCATCTCCCAGAGTTACATCTTTCCCTTCAAGAAGCCTTTCGCTAAGGCTGTTCTTGTGGAATTGGCAAAGGGATATTTGGAAGCCCCTAGAGGGCTATTTTGAAAAAGGAAATATCTTCCGTTCAAAACTGGAAAGAAGCTTTCTGAGAAACTGCTCTGTGTTCTGTTAATTCATCTCACAGAGTTACATCTTTCCCTTCAAGAAGCCTTTCGCTAAGGCTGTTCTTGTGGAATTGGCAAAGGGATATTTGGAAGCCCATAGAGGGCTATGGTGAAAAAGGAAATATCTTCCGTTCAAAACTGGAAAGAAGCTTTCTGAGAAACTACTCTGTGTTCTGTTAATTCATCTCACAGAGTTACATCTTTCCCTTCAAGAAGCCTTTCGCTAAGTCTGTTCTTGTGGAATTGGCAAAGGGATATTTGGAAGCCCATAGAGGGCTATGGTGAAAAAGGAAATATCTTCCGTTCAAAACTGGAAAGAAGCTTTCTGAGAAACTGCTCTGTGTTCTGTTAATTCATCCCACAGAGTTACATCTTTCCCTTCAAGAAGCCTTTCACTAAGGCTGTTCTTGTGGAATTGGCAAAGGGATATTTGGAAGCCCATAGGGGGCTACGGTGATAAAGGAAATATCTTCCGTTCAAAACTGGAAAGAAGCTTTCTGAGAAACTGTTCTGTGTTCTGTTAATTCATCTCACAGAGTTACATCTTTCTCTTCAAGAAGACTTTCGCTAAGGCGGTTCTTGTGGAATTGGCAAAGGGATATTTGGAAGCCCATAGAGGGCTATGGTGAAAAAGCAAATATCTTCCGTTCAAAACTCGAAAGAAGCTTTCTGAGAAACGGCTCTGTGTTCTGTTAATTCATTTCACAGAGTTACATCTTTCCCTTCAAGAAGCCTTTCGCTAAGGCTGTTCTTGTGGAAGTGGCAAAGGGATATTTGGAAGCCCACAGAGGGCTATGGTGAAAAAGGAAATATCTTCCGTTCAAAACTCGAAAGAAGCTTTCTGAGAAACTGCTCTGTGTTCTGTTAATTCATCTCCCAGAGTTACATCTTTCCCTTCAAGAAGCCTTTCGCTAAGGCTGTTCTTGTGGAATTGGCAAAGGGATATTTGGAAGCCCATAGAGGGCTATGGAGAAAAAGCAAATATCTTCCGTTCAAAACTGGAAAGAAATTTTGTGAAACTGCTCTGTGTTCTGTTAATTCATCTCATAGAGTTACATCTTTCCCTTCAAGAAGCCTTTCGCTAAGGCTGTTCTTGTGGAATTGGCAAAGGGATGTTTGGAAGCCCATAGAGGGCAATGGTGAAAAAGGAAATATCTTCCGTTCAAAACTGGAAAGAAGCTTTCTGAGAAACTGCTCTGTGTTCTGTTAATTCATCTCACAGAGTTACATCTTTTCCTTCAAGAAGCCTTTCGCTAAGGCTGTTCTTGTGGAATTGGCAAAGGGATATTTGGAAGCCCATAGAGGGCTATGGGCAAAAAGGAAATATCTTCGGTTCAATACTGGAAAGAAGCTTTCTGAGAAACTGCTCTGTGTTCTGTTAATTCATCTCACAGAGTTACATCATTCCCTTCAAGAAGCCTTTCGCTAAGGCTGTTCTTGTGGAATTGGCAAAGGGATATTTGGAAGCCCATAGAGGGCTATGGTGAAAAAGCAAATATCTTCCGTTCAAAACTGGAAAGAAGCTTTCTGAGAAACTGCTCTGTGTTCTGTTAATTCATCACCCAGAGTTACATCTTTCCCTTCAAGAAGCCTTTCGCTAAGGCTGTTCTTGTGGAATTGGGAAAGGGATATTTGGAAGCCCATAGAGGGCTATTTTGAAAAAGGAAATATCTTCCGTTCAAAACTGGAAAGAAGCTTTCTGAGAAACTGCTCTGTGTTCTGTTAATTCATCTCCCAGAGTTACATCTTTCCCTTCAAGAAGCCTTTCGCTGAGGCTGTTCTTGTGGAATTGGCAAAGGGATATTTGGAAGCCCATAGAGGGCTATGGAGAAAAAGCAAATATCTTCTGTTCAAAACTGGAAAGAAGCTTTCTGAGAAACTGCTCTGTGTTCTGTTAATTCATCTCACAGAGTTATATCTTTCCCTTCAAGAAGCCTTTCGCTAAGGCTGTTCTTGTGGAATTGGCAAAAGGATATTTGGAAGCCCATAGAGGGCTATTTTGAAAAAGGAAATATCTTCCGTTCAAAACTGGAAAGAAGCTTTCTGAGAAACTGCTCTGTGTTCTGTTAATTCATCTCACAGAGTTACATCTTTCCCTTCAAGAAGCCTTTCGCTATGGCTGTTCTTGTGGAATTGGCAAAGGGATATTTGGAAGCCCTTAGAGGGCTATGGTGAAAAAGGAAATATCTTCCGTTCAAAACTGGAAAGAAGCTTTCTGAGAAACTACTCTGTGTTCTGTTAATTAATCTCCCAGAGTTACATCTTTCCCTTCCAGAAGCCTTTCGCTAAGGCTGTTCTTGTGGAATTGGAAAAAGGATATTTGGAAGCCCATAGAGGGCTATGGAGAAAAAGCAAATATCTTCCGTTCAAAACTGTAAAGAAGTTTTGTGAAACTGCTCTGTGTTCTGTTAATTCATCTCACAGAGTTACATCTTTCCCTTCAAGAAGCCTTTCGCTAAGGCTGTTCTTGTGGAATTGGCAAAGAGATGTTTGGAAGCCCATAGAGGGCTATGGTGAAAAAGCAAATATCTTCCGTTCAAAACTCGAAAGAAGCTTTCTGAGAAACGGCTCTGTGTTCTGTTAATTCATCTCACAGAGTTACATCTTTCCCTTCAAGAAGCCTTTCTCTAAGGCTGTTCTTGTGGAATTGGCAAAGGGATATTTGGAAGCCCTTAGAGGGCTATGGAGAAAAAGCAAATATCTTCCGTTCAAAACTGGAAAGAAGCTTTCTGAGAAACTGCTCTATGTTCTGTTAATTCATGTCACAGAGTTACATCTTTCCCTTCAAGAAGCCTTTCGCTAAGGCTGTTCTTGTGGAATTGGCAAAGGGATATTTGGAAGCCCATAGAGGGCTATGGTTTAAAAGGAAGTATCTTCCGTTCAAAACTGGAAAGAAGCTTTCTGAGAAACTGCTCTGTGTTCTGTTAATTCATCTCACAAAGTTACATCTTTCCCTTCAAGAAGCCTTTCGCTGAGGCTGTTCTTGTGGAATTGGCAAAGGGATATTTGGAATCCCATAGAGGGCTATGGAGAAAAAGAAAATATCTTCCGTTCAAAACTGGAAAGAAGCTTTCTGAGAAACTGCTCTGTGTTCTGTTAATTCATCTCACAGAGTTACATCTTTCCCTTCAAGAAGCCTTTCGCTAAGGCTGTTCTTGTGGAATTGGCAAAGGGATATTTGGAAGCCCATAGAGGGCTATGGTGAAAAAGCAAATATCTTCCGTTCAAAACTGGAAAGAAGCTTTCTGAGAAACTACTCTTTGTTCTGTTAATTCATGTCACAGAGTTACATCTTTCCCTTCAAGAAGCCTTTCGCTAAGGCTGTTCTTGTGGAATTGGCAAAGGGATATTTGGAAGCCCATAGAGGGCTATGGTGAAAAAGGAAATATCTTCCGTTCAAAACTGGAAAGAAGCTTTCTGAGAAACTGCTCTGTGTTCTGTTAATTCACCTCCCAGAGTTACATCTTTCCCTTCAAGTAGCCTATCGCCAAGGCTGTTCTTGTGGAATTGGCAAAGGGATATTTGGAAGCCCATAGAGGGCTATTTTGAAAAAGGAAATATCTTCCGTTCAAAACTGGAAAGAAGCTTTCTGAGAAACTGCTCTGTGTTCTGTTAATTCATCTCACAGGGTTAGATCTTTCCCTTCAAGAAGCCTTTCGCTACGGCCGTTCTTGTGGAATTGGCAAAGGGATATTTGGAAGCCCATAGAGGGCTATGGTGAAAAAGGAAATATCTTCCGTTCAAAACTGGAAACAAGCTTTCTGAGAAACTGCTCTGTGTTCTGTTAATTCATCTCACAGAGTTACATCTTTCCCTTCAAGTAGCCTTTCGCCAAGGCTGTTCTTGTGGAATTGGCAAAGGGATATTTGGAAGCCCATAGAGGGCTATTTTGAAAAAGGAAATATCTTCCGTTCAAAACTGGAAAGAAGCTTTCTGAGAAACTGCTCTGTGTTCTGTTAATTCATCTCACAGGGTTACATCTTTCCCTTCAAGAAGCCTTTCGCTACGGCCGTTCTTGTGGAATTGGCAAAGGGATATTTGGAAGCCCATAGAGGGCTATGGTGAAAAAGGAAATATCTTCCGTTCAAAACTGGAAACAAGCTTTCTGAGAAACTGCTCTGTGTTCTGTTAATTCATCTCACAGAGTTACATCTTTTCCTTCAAGAAGCCTTTCGCTAAGGCTGTTCTTGTGGAATTGGCAAAGGGATATTTGGAAGCCCATAGAGGGCTAAGGGCAAAAAGGAAATATCTTCCGTTCAATACTGGAAAGAAGTTTTGTGAAACTGCTCTGTGTTCTGTTAATTCATCTCACAGAGTTACATCTTTCCCTTCAAGAAGCCTTTCGCTAAGGCTGTTCTGGTGGAATTGGCAAAGGGATATTTGGAAGCCCATAGAGGGCTATGGTGAAAAAGGAAATATCTTCCGTTCAAAACTCGAAAGAAGCTTTCTGAGAAACTGCTCTGTGTTCTGTTAATTCATCTCCCAGAGTTACATCTTTCCCTTCAAGAAGCCTTTCGCTAAGGCTGTTCTTGTGGAATTGGCAAAGGGATATTTGGAAGCCCCTAGAGGGCTATTTTGAAAAAGGAAATATCTTCCGTTCAAAACTGGAAAGAAGCTTTCTGAGAAACTGCTCTGTGTTCTGTTAATTCATCTCACAGAGTTACATCTTTCCCTTCAAGAAGCCTTTCGCTAAGGCTGTTCTTGTGGAATTGGCAAAGGGATATTTGGAAGCCCATAGAGGGCTATGGTGAAAAAGGAAATATCTTCCGTTCAAAACTGGAAAGAAGCTTTCTGAGAAACTACTCTGTGTTCTGTTAATTCATCTCACAGAGTTACATCTTTCCCTTCAAGAAGCCTTTCGCTAAGGCTGTTCTTGTGGAATTGGCAAAGGGATATTTGGAAGCCCATAGAGGGCTATGGTGAAAAAGGAAATATCTTCCGTTCAAAACTGGAAAGAAGCTTTCTGAGAAACTGCTCTGTGTTCTGTTAATTCATCCCACAGAGTTACATCTTTCCCTTCAAGAAGCCTTTCACTAAGGCTGTTCTTGTGGAATTGGCAAAGGGATATTTGGAAGCCCATAGGGGGCTACGGTGATAAAGGAAATATCTTCCGTTCAAAACTGGAAAGAAGCTTTCTGAGAAACTGTTCTGTGTTCTGTTAATTCATCTCACAGAGTTACATCTTTCTCTTCAAGAAGTCTTTCGCTAAGGCGGTTCTTGTGGAATTGGCAAAGGGATATTTGGAAGCCCATAGAGGGCTATGGTGAAAAAGCAAATATCTTCCGTTCAAAACTCGAAAGAAGCTTTCTGAGAAACGGCTCTGTGTTCTCTTAATTCATTTCACAGAGTTACATCTTTCCCTTCAAGAAGCCTTTCGCTAAGGCTGTTCTTGTGGAAGTGGCAAAGTGATATTTGGAAGCCCACAGAGGGCTATGGTGAAAAAGGAAATATCTTCCGTTCAAAACTCGAAAGAAGCTTTCTGAGAAACTGCTCTGTGTTCTGTTAATTCATCTCCCAGAGTTACATCTTTCAATTCAAGAAGCCTTTCGCTAAGGCTGTTCTTGTGGAATTGGCAAAGGGATATTTGGAAGCCCATAGAGGGCTATGGAGAAAAAGCAAATATCTTCCGTTCAAAACTGGAAAGAAATTTTGTGAAACTGCTCTGTGTTCTGTTAATTCATCTCATAGAGTTACATCTTTCCCTTCAAGAAGCCTTTCGCTAAGGCTGTTCTTGTGGAATTGGCAAAGGGATGTTTGGAAGCCCATAGAGGGCAATGGTGAAAAAGGAAATATCTTCCGTTCAAAACTGGAAAGAAGCTTTCTGAGAAACTGCTCTGTGTTCTGTTAATTCATCTCACAGAGTTACATCTTTTCCTTCAAGAAGCCTTTCGCTAAGGCTGTTCTTGTGGAATTGGCAAAGGGATATTTGGAAGCCCATAGAGGGCTATGGGCAAAAAGGAAATATCTTCGGTTCAATACTGGAAAGAAGCTTTCTGAGAAACTGCTCTGTGTTCTGTTAATTCATCTCACAGAGTTACATCATTCCCTTCAAGAAGCCTTTCGCTAAGGCTGTTCTTGTGGAATTGGCAAAGGGATATTTGGAAGCCCATAGAGGGCTATGGTGAAAAAGCAAATATCTTCCGTTCAAAACTCGAAAGAAGCTTTCTGAGAAACTGCTCTGTGTTCTGTTAATTCATCACCCAGAGTTACATCTTTCCCTTCAAGAAGCCTTTCGCTAAGGCTGTTCTTGTGGAATTGGGAAAGGGATATTTGGAAGCCCATAGAGGGCTATTTTGAAAAAGGAAATATCTTCCGTTCAAAACTGGAAAGAAGCTTTCTGAGAAACTGCTCTGTGTTCTGTTAATTCATCTCCCAGAGTTACATCTTTCCCTTCAAGAAGCCTTTCGCTGAGGCTGTTCTTGTGGAATTGGCAAAGGGATATTTGGAAGCCCATAGAGGGCTATGGAGAAAAAGCAAATATCTTCTGTTCAAAACTGGAAAGAAGCTTTCTGAGAAACTGCTCTGTGTTCTGTTAATTCATCTCACAGAGTTATATCTTTCCCTTCAAGAAGCCTTTCGCTAAGGCTGTTCTTGTGGAATTGGCAAAGGGATATTTGGAAGCCCATAGAGGGCTATTTTGAAAAAGGAAATATCTTCCGTTCAAAACTGGAAAGAAGCTTTCTGAGAAACTGCTCTGTGTTCTGTTAATTCATCTCACAGAGTTACATCTTTCCCTTCAAGAAGCCTTTCGCTAAGGCTGTTCTTGTGGAATTGGCAAAGGGATATTTGGAAGCCCTTAGAGGGCTATGGTGAAAAAGGAAATATCTTCCGTTCAAAACTGGAAAGAAGCTTTCTGAGAAACTACTCTGTGTTCTGTTAATTCATCTCCCAGAGTTACATCTTTCCCTTCAAGAAGCCTTTCGCTAAGGCTGTTCTTGTGGAATTGGAAAAAGGATATTTGGAAGCCCATAGAGGGCTATGGAGAAAAAGCAAATATCTTCCGTTCAAAACTGGAAAGAAGTTTTGTGAAACTGCTCTGTGTTCTGTTAATTCATCTCACAGAGTTACATCTTTCCCTTCAAGAAGCCTTTCGCTAAGGCTGTTCTTGTGGAATTGGCAAAGAGATGTTTGGAAGCCCATAGAGGGCTATGGTGAAAAAGCAAATATCTTCCGTTCAAAACTCGAAAGAAGCTTTCTGAGAAACGGCTCTGTGTTCTGTTAATTCATCTCACAGAGTTACATCTTTCCCTTCAAGAAGCCTTTCTCTAAGGCTGTTCTTGTGGAATTGGCAAAGGGATATTTGGAAGCCCTTAGAGGGCTATGGAGAAAAAGCAAATATCTTCCGTTCAAAACTGGAAAGAAGCTTTCTGAGAAACTGCTCTATGTTCTGTTAATTCATGTCACAGAGTTACATCTTTCCCTTCAAGAAGCCTTTCGCTAAGGCTGTTCTTGTGGAATTGGCAAAGGGATATTTGGAAGCCCATAGAGGGCTATGGTTTAAAAGGAAGTATCTTCCGTTCAAAACTGGAAAGAAGCTTTCTGAGAAACTGCTCTGTGTTCTGTTAATTCATCTCCCAGAGTTACATCTTTCCCTTCAAGAAGCCTTTCGCTGAGGCTGTTCTTGTGGAATTGGCAAAGGGATATTTGGAATCCCATAGAGGGCTATGGAGAAAAAGAAAATATCTTCCGTTCAAAACTGGAAAGAAGCTTTCTGAGAAACTGCTCTGTGTTCTGTTAATTCATCTCACAGAGTTACATCTTTCCCTTCAAGAAGCCTTTCGCTAAGGCTGTTCTTGTGGAATTCGCAAAGGGATATTTGGAAGCCCATAGAGGGCTATGGTGAAAAAGCAAATATCTTGCGTTCAAAACTGGAAAGAAGCTTTCTGAGAAACTACTCTTTGTTCTGTTAATTCATGTCACAGAGTTACATCTTTCCCTTCAAGAAGCCTTTCGCTAAGGCTGTTCTTGTGGAATTGGCAAAGGGATATTTGGAAGCCCATAGAGGGCTATGGTGAAAAAGGAAATATCTTCCGTTCAAAACTGGAAAGAAGCTTTCTGAGAAACTGCTCTGTGTTCTGTTAATTCACCTCCCAGAGTTACATCTTTCCCTTCAAGTAGCCTATCGCCAAGGCTGTTCTTGTGGAATTGGCAAAGGGATATTTGGAAGCCCATAGAGGGCTATTTTGAAAAAGGAAATATCTTCCGTTCAAAACTGGAAAGAAGCTTTCTGAGAAACTGCTCTGTGTTCTGTTAATTCATCTCACAGGGTTAGATCTTTCCCTTCAAGAAGCCTTTCGCTACGGCCGTTCTTGTGGAATTGGCAAAGGGATATTTGGAAGCCCATAGAGGGCTATGGTGAAAAAGGAAATATCTTCCGTTCAAAACTGGAAACAAGCTTTCTGAGAAACTGCTCTGTGTTCTGTTTATTCATCTCACAGAGTTAAATCTTTCCCTTCAAGTAGCCTTTCGCCAAGGCTGTTCTTGTGGAATTGGCAAAGGGATATTTGGAAGCCCATAGAGGGCTATGGTGAAAAAGGAAATATCTTCCGTTCAAAACTGGAAAGAAGCTTTCTGAGAAACTGCTCTGTGTTCTGTTAATTCATCTCACAGGGTTACATCTTTCCCTTCAAGAAGCCTTTCGCTACGGCCGTTCTTGTGGAATTGGCAAAGGGATATTTGGAAGCCCATAGAGGGCTATGGTGAAAAAGGAAATATCTTCCGTTCAAAACTGGAAACAAGCTTTCTGAGAAACTGCTCTGTGTTCTGTTAATTCATCTCACAGAGTTACATCTTTTCCTTCAAGAAGCCTTTCGCTAAGGCTGTTCTTGTGGAATTGGCAAAGGGATATTTGGAAGCCCATAGAGGGCTATGGGCAAAAAGGAAATATCTTCCGTTCAATACTGGAAAGAAGCTTTCTGAGAAACTGCTCTGTGTTCTGTTAATTCATCTCACAGAGTTACATCTTTCCCTTCAAGAAGCCTTTCGCTAAGGCTGTTCTTGTGGAATTGGCAAAGGGATATTTGGAAGCCCATAGAGGGCTATGGTGAAAAAGGAAATATCTTCCGTTCAAAACTCGAAAGAAGCTTTCTGAGAAACTGCTCTGTGTTCTGTTAATTCATCTCCCAGAGTTACATCTTTCCCTTCAAGAAGCCTTTCGCTAAGGCTGTTCTTGTGGAATTGGGAAAGGGATATTTGGAAGCCCATAGAGGGCTATTTTGAAAAAGGAAATACCTTCCGTTCAAAACTGGGAAGAAGCTTTCTGAGAAACTGCTCTGTGTTCTGTTAATTCATCTCCCAGAGTTACATCTTTCCCTTCAAGAAGCCTTTCGCTGAGGCTGTTCTTGTGGAATTGGCAAAGGGATATTTGGAAGCCCATAGAGGGCTATGAGAAAAAGCAAATATCTTCCGTTCAAAACTGGAAAGAAGCTTTCTGAGAAACTGCTCTGTGTTCTGTTAATTCATCTCACAGGGTTACATCTTTCCCTTCAAGAAGCCTTTCGCTACGGCCGTTCTTGTGGAATTGGCAAAGGGATATTTGGAAGCCCATAGAGGGCTATGGTGAAAAAGGAAATATCTTCCGTTCAAAACTGGAAACAAGCTTTCTGAGAAAGTGCTCTGTGTTCTGTTAATTCATCTCACAGAGTTACATCTTTCCCTTCAAGTAGCCTTTCGCCAAGGCTGTTCTTGTGGAATTGGCAAAGGGATATTTGGAAGCCCATAGAGGGCTATGGAGAAAAAGCAAATATCTTCCCTTCAAAACTGGAAACAAGCTTTCTGAGAAACTGCTCTGTGTTCTGTTGATTCATCTCACAGAGTTACATCTTTCCCTTCAAGAAGCCTTTCGCTAAGGCTGTTCTTGTGGAATTGGCAAAGGGATATTTGGAAGCCCATAGATGGCTATGGAGAAAAAGCAAATATCTTCCGTTCAAAACTCGAAAGAAGCTTTCTGAGAAACTGTTCTGTGTTCTGTTAATTCATCTCACAGAGTTACATCTTTCCCTTCAAGAAGCCTTTCGCTAAGGCTGTTCTTGTGGAAGTGGCAAAGGGATATTTGGAAGCCCACAGAGGGCTATGGTGAAAAAGGAAATATCTTCCGTTCAAAACTCGAAAGAAGCTTTCTGAGAAACTGCTCTGTGTTCTGTTAATTCATCTCACAGAGTTACATCTTTCCCTTCAAGAAGCCTTTCGCTAAGGCTGTTCTTGTGGAATTGGCAAAGGGATATTTGGAAGCCCATAGAGGGCTATGGTGAAAAAGGATATATCTTCCGTTCAAAACTGGAAAGAAGCTTTCTGAGAAACTACTCTGTGTTCTGTTAATTCATCTCACAGAGTTACATCTTTTCCTTCAAGAAGCCTTTCGCTAAGGCTGTTCTTGTGGAATTGGCAAAGGGATATTTGGAAACCCATAGAGGGCTATGGGCAAAAAGGAAATATCTTCCGTTCAATACTGGAAAGAAGCTTTCTGAGAAACTGCTCTGTGTTCTGTTAATTCATCTCACAGAGTTACATCTTTCCCTTCAAGAAGCCTTTCGCTAAGGCTGTTCTTGTGGAATTGGCAAAGGGATATTTGGAAGCCCATAGAGGGCTATTTTGAAAAAGGAAATATCTTCCGTTCAAAACTGGAAAGAAGCTTTCTGAGAAACTGCTCTGTGTTCTGTTAATTCATCTCACAGAGTTACATCTTTCCCTTCAAGAAGCCTTTCGCTAAGGCTGTTCTTGTGGAATTGGCAAAGGGATATTTGGAAGCCCATAGAGGGCTATGGTGAAAAAGGAAATATCTTCCGTTCAAAACTGGAAAGAAGCTTTCTGAGAAACTACTCTGTGTTCTGTTATTTCATCTCCCAGAGTTACATCTTTCCCTTCAAGAAGCCTTTCGCTAAGGCTGTTCTTGTGGAATTGGCAAAGGGATATTTGGAAGCCCATAGAGGGCTATGGAGAAAAAGCAAATATCTTCCGTTCAAAACTGGAAAGAAGTTTTGTGAAACTGCTCTGTGTTCTGTTAATTCATCTCACAGAGTTACATCTTTCCTTCAAGAAGCCTTTCGCTAAGGCTGTTCTTGTGGAATTGGCAAAGGGATGTTTGGAAGCCCATAGATGGCTATGGTGAAAAAGGAAATATCTTCCGTTCAAAACTGGAAAGAAGCTTTCTGAGAAACTGCTCTGTGTTCTGTTAATTCATCTCACAGAGTTACATCTTTTCCTTCAAGAAGCCTTTCGCTAAGGCTGTTCTTGTGGAATTGGCAAAGGGATATTTGGAAGCCCATAGAGGGCTATGGTGAAAAAGGAAATATCTTCCGTTCAATACTGGAAAGAAGCTTTCTGAGAAACTGCTCTGTGTTCTGTTAATTCATCTCACAGAGTTACATCTTTCCCTTCAAGAAGCCTTTCGCTAAGGCTGTTCTTGTGGAATTGGCAAAGGGATATTTGGAAGCCCATAGAGGGCTATGGTGAAAAAGGAAATATCTTCCGTTCAAAACTCGAAAGAAGCTTTCTGAGAAACTGCTCTGTGTTCTGTTAATTCATGTCCCAGAGTTACATCTTTCCCTTCAAGAAGCCTTTCGCTAAGGCTGTTCTTGTGGAATTGGGAAAAGGATATTTGGAAGCCCATAGAGGGCTATTTTGAAAAAGGAAATATCTTCCGTTCAAAACTGGAAAGAAGCTTTCTGAGAAACTGCTCTGTGTTCTGTTAATTCATCTCACAGAGTTACATCTTTCCCTTCAAGAAGCCTTTCGCTAAGGCTGTTCTTGTGGAATTGGCAAAGGGATATTTGGAAGCCCATAGAGGGCTATGGTGAAAAAGGAAATATCTTCCGTTCAAAACTGGAAAGAAGCTTTCTGAGAAACTACTCTGTGTTCTGTTAATTCATCTCACAGAGTTACATCTTTCCCTTCTAGAAGCCTTTCGCTAAGTCTGTTCTTGTGGAATTGGCAAAGGGATATTTGGAAGCCCATAGAGGGCTATGGTGAAAAAGGAAATATCTTCCGTTCAAAACTGGAAAGAAGCTTTCTGAGAAACTGCTCTGTGTTCTGTTAATTCATCTCACAGAGTTACATCTTTCCCTTCAGGAAGCCTTTCGCTAAGGCTGTTCTTGTGGAATTGGCAAAGGGATATTTGGAAGCCCATAGGGGGCTACGGTGATAAAGGAAATATCTTCCGTTAAAAACTGGAAAGAAGCTTTCTGAGAAACTGTTCTGTGTTCTGTTAATTCATCTCACAGAGTTACATCTTTCTCTTCAAGAAGACTTTCGCTAAGGCGGTTCTTGTGGAATTGGCAAAGGGATATTTGGAAGCCCATAGAGGGCTATGGTGAAAAAGCAAATATCTTCCGTTCAAAACTCGAAAGAAGCTTTCTGAGAAACGGCTCTGTGTTCTGTTAAATCATCTCACAGAGTTACATCTTTCCCTTCAAGAAGCCTTTCGCTAAGGCTGTTCTTGTGGAATTGGCAAAGGGATATTTGGAAGCCCTTAGAGGGCTAAGGAGAAAAAGGAAATATCTTCCGTTCAAAACTGGAAAGAAGCTTTCTGAGAAACTGCTCTGTGTTCTGTTAATTCATGTCACAGAGTTACATCTTTCCCTTCAAGAAGCCTTTCGCTAAGGCTGTTCTTGTGGAATTGGCAAAGGGATATTTGGAAGCCCATAGAGGGCTATGGTGAAAAAGGAAATATCTTCCGTTCAAAACTGGAAAGAAGCTTTCTGAGAAACTGCTCTGTGTTCTGTTAATTCATCTCCCAGAGTTACATCTTTCCCTTCAAGTAGCCTATCGCCAAGGCTGTTCTTGTGGAATTGGCAAAGGGATATTTGGAAGCCCATAGAGGGCTATGGTGAAAAAGGAAATATCTTGCGTTCAAAACTGGAAAGAAGCTTTCTGAGAAACTGCTCTGTGTTCTGTTAATTCATCTCACAGAGTTATATCTTTCTCTTCAAGAAGCCTTTCGCTAAGGCTGTTCTTGTGGAATTGGCAAAGGGATATTTGGAAGCCCATAGAGGGCTATGGAGAAAAAGCAAATATCTTCCGTTCAAAACTGGAAAGAAGCTTTCTGAGAAACTGCTCTGTGTTCTGTTAATTCATCTCACAGGGTTACATCTTTCCCTTCAAGAACCCTTTCGCTACGGCCGTTCTTGTGGAATTGGCAAAGGGATATTTGGAAGCCCATAGAGGGCTATGGTGAAAAAGGAAATATCTTCCGTTCAAAACTGGAAACAAGCTTTCTGAGAAACTGCTCTGTGTTCTGTTAATTCATCTCACAGAGTTACATCTTTCCCTTCAAGAAGCCTTTCGCTAAGGCTGTTCTTGTGGAATTGGCAAAGGGATATTTGGAAGCCCATAGAGGGCTATGGTTTAAAAGGAAGTATCTTCCGTTCAAAACTGGAAAGAAGCTTTCTGAGAAACTGCTCTGTGTTCTGTTAATTCATCTCCCAGAGTTACATCTTTCCCTTCAAGAAGCCTTTCGCTGAGGCTGTTCTTGTGGAATTGGCAAAGGGATATTTGGAAGCCCATAGAGGGCTATGGAGAAAAAGCAAATATCTTCCGTTCAAAACTGGAAAGAAGCTTTCTGAGAAACTGCTCTGTGTTCTGTTAATTCATCTCACAGAGTTACATCTTTCCCTTCAAGAAGCCTTTCGCTAAGGCTGTTCTTGTGGAATTGGCAAAGGGATATTTGGAAGCCCATAGAGGGCTATGGTGAAAAAGCAAATATCTTCCGTTCAAAACTGGAAAGAAGCTTTCTGAGAAACTACTCTTTGTTCTGTTAATTCATGTCACAAAGTTACATCTTTCCCTTCAAGAAGCCTTTCGCTAAGGCTGTTCTTGTGGAATTGGCAAAGGGATATTTGGAAGCCCATAGAGGGCTATGGTGAAAAAGGAAATATCTTCCGTTCAAAACTGGAAAGAAGCTTTCTGAGAAACTGCTCTGTGTTCTGTTAATTCATCTCCCAGAGTTACATCTTTCCCTTCAAGTAGCCTATCGCCAAGGCTGTTCTTCTGGAATTGGCAAAGGGATATTTGGAAGCCCATAGAGGGCTATTTTGAAAAAGGAAATATCTTCCGTTCAAAACTGGAAAGAAGCTTTCTGAGAAACTGCTCTGTGTTCTGTTAATTCATCTCACAGAGTTACATCTTTCCCTTCAAGAAGCCTTTCGCTAAGGCTGTTCTTGTGGAATTGGCAAAGGGATATTTGGAAGCCCATAGAGGGCTATGCAGAAAAAGCAAATATCTTCCCTTCAAAACTGGAAAGAAGCTTTCTGAGAAACTGCTCTGTGTTCTGTTAATTCATCTCACAGGGCTACATCTTTCCCTTCAAGAAGCCTTTCGCTACGGCCGTTCTTGTGGAATTGGCAAAGGGATATTTGGAAGCCCATGGAGGGCTATGGTGAAAAAGGAAATATCTTCCGTTCAAAACTGGAAACAAGCTTTCTGAGAAACTGCTCTGTGTTCTGTTAATTCATCTCACAGAGTTACATCTTTCCCTTCAAGTAGCCTTTCGCCAAGGCTGTTCTTGTGGAATTGGCAAAGGGATATTTGGAAGCCCATAGAGGGCTATGGAGAAAAAGCAAATATCTTCCCTTCAAAACTGGAAACAAGCTTTCTGAGAAACTGCTCTGTGTTCTGTTGATTCATCTCACAGAGCTACATCTTTCCCTTCAAGAAGCCTTTCGCTAAGGCTGTTCTTGTGGAATTGGCAAAGGGATATTTGGAAGCCCATAGATGGCTGTGGAGAAAAAGCAAATATCTTCGGTTCAAAACTCGAAAGAAGCTTTCTGAGAAACTGCTCTGTGTTCTGTTAATTCATCTCCCAGAGTTACATCTTTCCCTTCAAGAAGCCTTTCGCTGAGGCTGTTCTTGTGGAATTGGCAAAGGGATATTTGGAAGCCCATAGAAGGCTATGGAGAAAAAGCAAATATCTTCCGTTCAAAACTGGAAAGAAGCTTTCTGAGAAACTGCTCTGTGTTCTGTTAATTCATCTCACAGGGTTACATCTTTCCCTTCAAGAACCCTTTCGCTACGGCCGTTCTTGTGGAATTGGCAAAGGGATATTTGGAAGCCCATAGAGGGCTATGGTGAAAAAGGAAATATCTTCCGTTCAAAACTGGAAACAAGCTTTCTGAGAAACTGCTCTGTGTTCTGTTAATTCATCTCACAGAGTTACATCTTTCCCTTCAAGAAGCCTTTCGCTAAGGCTGTTCTTGTGGAATTGGCAAAGGGATATTTGGAAGCCCATAGAGGGCTATGGTTTAAAAGGAAGTATCTTCCGTTCAAAACTGGAAAGAAGCTTTCTGAGAAACTGCTCTGTGTTCTGTTAATTCATCTCCCAGAGTTACATCTTTCCCTTCAAGAAGCCTTTCGCTGAGGCTGTTCTTGTGGAATTGGCAAAGGGATATTTGGAAGCCCATAGAGGGCTATGGAGAAAAAGCAAATATCTTCCGTTCAAAACTGGAAAGAAGCTTTCTGAGAAACTGCTCTGTGTTCTGTTAATTCATCTCACAGAGTTACATCTTTCCCTTCAAGAAGCCTTTCGCTAAGGCTGTTCTTGTGGAATTGGCAAAGGGATATTTGGAAGCCCATAGAGGGCTATGGTGAAAAAGCAAATATCTTCCGTTCAAAACTGGAAAGAAGCTTTCTGAGAAACTACTCTTTGTTCTGTTAATTCATGTCACAGAGTTACATCTTTCCCTTCAAGAAGCCTTTCGCTAAGGCTGTTCTTGTGGAATTGGCAAAGGGATATTTGGAAGCCCATAGAGGGCTATGGTGAAAAAGGAAATATCTTCCGTTCAAAACTGGAAAGAAGCTTTCTGAGAAACTGCTCTGTGTTCTGTTAATTCATCTCCCAGAGTTACATCTTTCCCTTCAAGTAGCCTATAGCCAAGGCTGTTCTTCTGGAATTGGCAAAGGGATATTTGGAAGCCCATAGAGGGCTATTTTGAAAAAGGAAATATCTTCCGTTCAAAACTGGAAAGAAGCTTTCTGAGAAACTGCTCTGTGTTCTGTTAATTCATCTCACAGAGTTACATCTTTCCCTTCAAGAAGCCTTTCGCTAAGGCTGTTCTTGTGGAATTGGCAAAGGGATATTTGGAAGCCCATAGAGGGCTATGCAGAAAAAGCAAATATCTTCCCTTCAAAACTGGAAAGAAGCTTTCTGAGAAACTGCTCTGTGTTCTGTTAATTCATCTCACAGGGCTACATCTTTCCCTTCAAGAAGCCTTTCGCTACGGCCGTTCTTGTGGAATTGGCAAAGGGATATTTGGAAGCCCATAGAGGGCTATGGTGAAAAAGGAAATATCTTCCGTTCAAAACTGGAAACAAGCTTTCTGAGAAACTGCTCTGTGTTCTCTTAATTCATCTCACAGAGTTACATCTTTCCCTTCAAGTAGCCTTTCGCCAAGGCTGTTCTTGTGGAATTGGCAAAGGGATATTTGGAAGCCCATAGAGGGCTATGGAGAAAAAGCAAATATCTTCCCTTCAAAACTGGAAACAAGCTTTCTGAGAAACTGCTCTGTGTTCTGTTGATTCATCTCACAGAGCTACATCTTTCCCTTCAAGAAGCCTTTCGCTAAGGCTGTTCTTGTGGAATTGGCAAAGGGATATTTGGAAGCCCATAGATGGCTGTGGAGAAAAAGCAAATATCTTCGGTTCAAAACTCGAAAGAAGCTTTCTGAGAAACTGCTCTGTGTTCTGTTAATTCATCTCCCAGAGTTACATCTTTCCCTTCAAGAAGCCTTTCGCTGAGGCTGTTCTTGTGGAATTGGCAAAGGGATATTTGGAAGCCCATAGAAGGCTATGGAGAAAAAGCAAATATCTTCCGTTCAAAACTGGAAAGAAGCTTTCTGAGAAACTGCTCTGTGTTCTGTTAATTCATCTCACAGGGTTACATCTTTCCCTTCAAGAAGCCTTTCGCTACGGCCGTTCTTGTGGAATTGGCAAAGGGATATTTGGAAGCCCATAGAGGGCTATGGTGAAAAAGGAAATATCTTCCGTTCAAAACTGGAAACAAGCTTTCTGAGAAACTGCTCTGTGTTCTGTTAATTCATCTCACAGAGTTACATCTTTCCCGTCAAGTAGCCTTTCGCCAAGGCTGTTCTTGTGGAATTGGCAAAGGGATATTTGGAAGCCCATAGAGGGCTATGGAGAAAAAGCAAATATCTTCCCTTCAAAACTGGAAACAAGCTTTCTGAGAAACTGCTCTGTGTTCTGTTGATTCATCTCACAGAGTTACATCTTTCCCTTCAAGAAGCCTTTCGCAAAGGCTGTTCTTGTGGAATTGGCAAAGGGATATTTGGAAGCCCATAGATGGCTATGGAGAAAAAGCAAATATTTGCGTTCAAACTGGAAAGAAGCTTTCTGAGAAACTGCTCTGTGTTCTGTTAATTCATCTCACAGAGTTACATCTTTCCCTTCAAGAAGCCTTTCGCTAAGGCTGTTCTTGTGGAAGTGGCAAAGGGATATTTGGAAGCCCACAGAGGGCTATGGTGAAAAAGGAAATATCTTCCGTTCAAAACTCGAAAGAAGCTTTCTGAGAAACTGCTCTGTGTTCTGTTAATTCATCTCAGAGAGTTACATCTTTCCCTTCAAGAAGCCTTTCGCTAAGGCTGTTCTTGTGGAATTGGCAAAGGGATATTTGGAAGCCCATAGAGGGCTATGGTGAAAAAGGATATATCTTCCGTTCAAAACTGGAAAGAAGCTTTCTGAGAAACTACTCTGTGTTCTGTTAATTCATCTCACAGAGTTACATCTTTTCCTTCAAGAAGCCTTTCGCTAAGGCTGTTCTTGTGGAATTGGCAAAGGGATATTTGGAAACCCATAGAGGGCTATGGGCAAAAAGGAAATATCTTCCGTTCAATACTGGAAAGAAGCTTTCTGAGAAACTGCTCTGTGTTCTGTTAATTCATCTCACAGAGTTACATCTTTCCCTTCAAGAAGCCTTTCGCTAAGGCTGTTCTTGTGGAATTGGCAAAGGGATATTTGGAAGCCCATAGAGGGCTATTTTGAAAAAGGAAATATCTTCCGTTCAAAACTGGAAAGAAGCTTTCTGAGAAACTGCTCTGTGTTCTGTTAATTCATCTCACAGAGTTACATCTTTCCCTTCAAGAAGCCTTTCGCTAAGGCTGTTCTTGTTGAATTGGCAAAGGGATATTTGGAAGCCCATAGAGGGCTATGGTGAAAAAGGAAATATCTTCCGTTCAAAACTGGAAAGAAGCTTTCTGAGAAACTACTCTGTGTTCTGTTAATTCATCTCCCAGAGTTACATCTTTCCCTTCAAGAAGCCTTTCGCTAAGGCTGTTCTTGTGGAATTGGCAAAGGGATATTTGGAAGCCCATAGAGGGCTATGGAGAAAAAGCAAATATCTTCCGTTCAAAACTGGAAAGAAGTTTTGTGAAACTGCTCTGTGTTCTGTTAATTCATCTCACAGAGTTACATCTTTCCCTTCAAGAAGCCTTTCGCTAAGGCTGTTCTTGTGGAATTGGCAAAGGGATGTTTGGAATCCCATAGAGGGCTATGGTGAAAAAGGAAATATCTTCCGTTCAAAACTGGAAAGAAGCTTTCTGAGAAACTGCTCTGTGTTCTGTTAATTCATCTCACAGAGTTACATCTTTTCCTTCAAGAAGCCTTTCGCTAAGGCTGTTCTTGTGGAATTGGGAAAGGGATATTTGGAAGCCCATAGAGGGCTATTTTGAAAAAGGAAATATCTTCCGTTCAAAACTGGAAAGAAGCTTTCTGAGAAACTGCTCTGTGTTCTGTTAATTCATCTCACAGAGTTACATCTTTCCCTTCAAGAAGCCTTTCGCTAAGGCTGTTCTTGTGGAATTGGCAAAGGGATATTTGGAAGCCCATAGAGGTCTATGGTGAAAAAGGAAATATCTTCCGTTCAAAACTGGAAAGAAGCTTTCTGAGAAACTACTCTGTGTTCTGTTAATTCATCTCACAGAGTTACATCTTTCCCTTCTAGAAGCCTTTCGCTAAGTCTGTTCTTGTGGAATTGGCAAAGGGATATTTGGAAGCCCATAGAGGGCTATGGTGAAAAAGGAAATATCTTCCGTTCAAAACTGGAAAGAAGCTTTCTGAGAAACTGCTCTGTGTTCTGTTAATTCATCTCACAGAGTTACATCTTTCCCTTCAAGAAGCCTTTCGCTAAGGCTGTTCTTGTGGAATTGGCAAAGGGATATTTGGATGCCCATAGGGGGCTACGATGATAAAGGAAATATCTTCCGTTCAAAACTGGAAAGAAGCTTTCTGAGAAACTGTTCTGTGTTCTGTTAATTCATCTCACAGAGTTACATCTTTCTCTTCAAGAAGACTTTCGCTAAGGCGGTTCTTGTGGAATTGGCAAAGGGATATTTGGAAGCCCATAGAGGGCTATGGTGAAAAAGGAAATATCTTCCGTTCAAAACTCGAAAGAAGCTTTCTGAGAAACGGCTCTGTGTTCTGTTAATTCATCTCACAGAGTTACATCTTTCCCTTCAAGAAGCCTTTCGCTAAGGCTGTTCTTGTGGAATTGGCAAAGGGATATTTGGAAGCCCTTAGAGGGCTATGGAGAAAAAGCAAATATCTTCCGTTCAAAACTCGAAAGAAGCTTTCTGAGAAACTGCTCTGTGTTCTGTTAATTCATCTCACAGAGTTACATCTTTCCCTTCAAGAAGCCTTTTGCTAAGGCTGTTCTTGTGGAAGTGGGAAAGGGATATTTGGAAGCCCACAGAGGGCTATGGTGAAAAAGGAAATATCTTCCGTTCAAAACTCGAAAGAAGCTTTCTGAGAAACTGCTCTGTGTTCTGTTAATTCATCTCAGAGAGTTACATCTTTCCCTTCAAGAAGCCTTTCGCTAAGGCTGTTCTTGTGGAATTGGCAAAGGGATATTTGGAAGCCCATAGAGGGCTATGGTGAAAAAGGATATATCTTCCGTTCAAAACTGGAAAGAAGCTTTCTGAGAAACTACTCTGTGTTCTGTTAATTCATCTCACAGAGTTACATCTTTTCCTTCAAGAAGCCTTTCGCTAAGGCTGTTCTTGTGGAATTGGCAAAGGGATATTTGGAAACCCATAGAGGGCTATGGGCAAAAAGGAAATATCTTCCGTTCAATACTGGAAAGAAGCTTTCTGAGAAACTGCTCTGTGTTCTGTTAATTCATCTCACAGAGTTACATCTTTCCCTTCAAGAAGCCTTTCGCTAAGGCTGTTCTTGTGGAATTGGCAAAGGGATATTTGGAAGCCCATAGAGGGCTATTTTGAAAAAGGAAATATCTTCCGTTCAAAACTGGAAAGAAGCTTTCTGAGAAACTGCTCTGTGTTCTGTTAATTCATCTCACAGAGTTACATCTTTCCCTTCAAGAAGCCTTTCGCTAAGGCTGTTCTTGTTGAATTGGCAAAGGGATATTTGGAAGCCCATAGAGGGCTATGGTGAAAAAGGAAATATCTTCCGTTCAAAACTGGAAAGAAGCTTTCTGAGAAACTACTCTGTGTTCTGTTAATTCATCTCCCAGAGTTACATCTTTCCCTTCAAGAAGCCTTTCGCTAAGGCTGTTCTTGTGGAATTGGCAAAGGGATATTTGGAAGCCCATAGAGGGCTATGGAGAAAAAGCAAATATCTTACGTTCAAAACTGGAAAGAAGTTTTGTGAAACTGCTCTGTGTTCTGTTAATTCATCTCACAGAGTTACATCTTTCCCTTCAAGAAGCCTTTCGCTAAGGCTGTTCTTGTGGAATTGGCAAAGGGATGTTTGGAATCCCATAGAGGGCTATGGTGAAAAAGGAAATATCTTCCGTTCAAAACTGGAAAGAAGCTTTCTGAGAAACTGCTCTGTGTTCTGTTAATTCATCTCACAGAGTTACATCTTTTCCTTCAAGAAGCCTTTCGCTAAGGCTGTTCTTGTGGAATTGGGAAAGGGATATTTGGAAGCCCATAGAGGGCTATTTTGAAAAAGGAAATATCTTCCGTTCAAAACTGGAAAGAAGCTTTCTGAGAAACTGCTCTGTGTTCTGTTAATTCATCTCACAGAGTTACATCTTTCCCTTCAAGAAGCCTTTCGCTAAGGCTGTTCTTGTGGAATTGGCAAAGGGATATTTGGAAGCCCATAGAGGTCTATGGTGAAAAAGGAAATATCTTCCGTTCAAAACTGGAAAGAAGCTTTCTGAGAAACTACTCTGTGTTCTGTTAATTCATCTCACAGAGTTACATCTTTCCCTTCTAGAAGCCTTTCGCTAAGTCTGTTCTTGTGGAATTGGCAAAGGGATATTTGGAAGCCCATAGAGGGCTATGGTGAAAAAGGAAATATCTTCCGTTCAAAACTGGAAAGAAGCTTTCTGAGAAACTGCTCTGTGTTCTGTTAATTCATCTCACAGAGTTACATCTTTCCCTTCAAGAAGCCTTTCGCTAAGGCTGTTCTTGTGGAATTGGCAAAGGGATATTTGGATGCCCATAGGGGGCTACGATGATAAAGGAAATATCTTCCGTTCAAAACTGGAAAGAAGCTTTCTGAGAAACTGTTCTGTGTTCTGTTAATTCATCTCACAGAGTTACATCTTTCTCTTCAAGAAGACTTTCGCTAAGGCGGTTCTTGTGGAATTGGCAAAGGGATATTTGGAAGCCCATAGAGGGCTATGGTGAAAAAGGAAATATCTTCCGTTCAAAACTCGAAAGAAGCTTTCTGAGAAACGGCTCTGTGTTCTGTTAATTCATCTCACAGAGTTACATCTTTCCCTTCAAGAAGCCTTTCGCTAAGGCTGTTCTTGTGGAATTGGCAAAGGGATATTTGGAAGCCCTTAGAGGGCTATGGAGAAAAAGCAAATATCTTCCGTTCAAAACTCGAAAGAAGCTTTCTGAGAAACTGCTCTGTGTTCTGTTAATTCATCTCACAGAGTTACATCTTTCCCTTCAAGAAGCCTTTTGCTAAGGCTGTTCTTGTGGAAGTGGGAAAGGGATATTTGGAAGCCCACAGAGGGCTATGGTGAAAAAGGAAATATCTTCCGTTCAAAACTCGAAAGAAGCTTTCTGAGAAACTGCTCTGTGTTCTGTTAATTCATCTCACAGAGTTACATCTTTCCCTTCAAGAAGCCTTTCGCTAAGGCTGTTCTTGTGGAATTGGCAAAGGGATATTTGGAAGCCCATAGAGGGCTATGGTGAAAAAGGATATATCTTCCGTTCAAAACTGGAAAGAAGCTTTCTGAGAAACTACTCTGTGTTCTGTTAATTCATCTCACAGAGTTACATCTTTTCCTTCAAGAAGCCTTTCGCTAAGGCTGTTCTTGTGGAATTGGCAAAGGGATATTTGGAAACCCATAGAGGGCTATGGGCAAAAAGGAAATATCTTCCGTTCAATACTGGAAAGAAGCTTTCTGAGAAACTGCTCTGTGTTCTGTTAATTCATCTCACAGAGTTACATCTTTCCCTTCAAGAAGCCTTTCGCTAAGGCTGTTCTTGTGGAATTGGCAAAGGGATATTTGGAAGCCCATAGAGGGCTATTTTGAAAAAGGAAATATCTTTCGTTCAAAACTGGAAAGAAGCTTTCTGAGAAACTGCTCTGTGTTCTGTTAATTCATCTCACAGAGTTACATCTTTCCCTTCAAGAAGCCTTTCGCTAAGGCTGTTCTTGTGGAATTGGCAAAGGGATATTTGGAAGCCCATAGAGGGCTATGGTGAAAAAGGAAATATCTTCCGTTCAAAACTGGAAAGAAGCTTTCTGAGAAACTACTCTGTGTTCTGTTAATTCATCTCCCAGAGTTACATCTTTCCCTTCAAGAAGCCTTTCGCTAAGGCTGTTCTTGTGGAATTGGCAAAGGGATATTTGGAAGCCCATAGAGGGCTATGGAGAAACAGCAAATATCTTCCGTTCAAAACTGGAAAGAAGTTTTGTGAAACTGCTCTGTGTTCTGTTAATTCATCTCACAGAGTTACATCTTTCCCTTCAAGAAGCCTTTCGCTAAGGCTGTTCTTGTGGAATTGGCAAAGGGATGTTTGGAAGCCCATAGAGGGCTATGGTGAAAAAGGAAATATCTTCCGTTCAAAACTGGAAAGAAGCTTTCTGAGAAACTGCTCTGTGTTCTGTTAATTCATCTCACAGAGTTACATCTTTTCCTTCAAGAAGCCTTTCGCTGAGGCTGTTCTTGTGGAATTGGCAAAGGGATATTTGGAAGCCCATAGAGGGCTATGGGCAAAAAGGAAATATCTTCCGTTCAATACTGCAAAGAAGCTTTCTGAGAAACTGCTCTGTGTTCTGTTAATTCATCTCACAGAGTTACATCTTTCCCTTCAAGAAGCCTTTCGCTAAGGCTGTTCTTGTGGAATTGGCAAAGGGATATTTGGAAGCCCATAGAGGGCTATGGTGAAAAAGGAATTATCTTCCGTTCAAAACTCGAAAGAAGCTTTCTGAGAAACTGCTCTGTGTTCTGTTAATTCATCTCCCAGAGTTACATCTTTCCCTTCAAGAAGCCTTTCGCTAAGGTTGTTCTTGTGGAATTGGGAAAGGGATATTTGGAAGCCCATAGAGGGCTATTTTGAAAAAAGAAATATCTTCCGTTCAAAACTGGAAAGAAGCTTTCTGAGAAACTGCTCTGTGTTCTGTTAATTCATCTCACAGAGTTACATCTTTCCCTTCAAGAAGCCTTTCGCTAAGGCTGTTCTTGTGGAATTGGCAAAGGGATATTTGGAAGCCCATAGGGGGCTACGGTGATAAAGGAAATATCTTCCGTTCAAAACTGGAAAGAAGCTTTCTGAGAAACTGTTCTGTGTTCTGTTAATTCATCTCACAGAGTTACATCTTTCTCTTCAAGAAGACTTTCGCTAAGGCGGTTCTTGTGGAATTGGCAAAGGGATATTTGGAAGCCCATAGAGGGCTATGGTGAAAAAGCAAATATCTTCCGTTCAAAACTCGAAAGAAGCTTTCTGAGAAACTGCTCTGTGTTCTGTTAATTCATCTCACAAAGTTACATCTTTCCCTTCAAGAAGCCTTTCGCTGAGGCTGTTCTTGTGGAATTGGCAAAGGGATATTTGGAATCCCATAGAGGGCTATGGAGAAAAAGAAAATATCTTCCGTTCAAAACTGGAAAGAAGCTTTCTGAGAAACTGCTCTGTGTTCTGTTAATTCATCTCACAGAGTTACATCTTTCCCTTCAAGAAGCCTTTCGCTAAGGCTGTTCTTGTGGAATTGGCAAAGGGATATTTGGAAGCCCATAGAGGGCTATGGTGAAAAAGCAAATATCTTCCGTTCAAAACTGGAAAGAAGCTTTCTAAGAAACTACTCTTTGTTCTGTTAATTCATGTCACAGAGTTATATCTTTCCCTTCAAGAAGCCTTTCGCTAAGGCTGTTCTTGTGGAATTGGCAAAGGGATATTTGGAAGCCCATAGAGGGCTATGGTGAAAAAGGAAATATCTTCCGTTCAAAACTGGAAAGAAGCTTTCTGAGAAACTGCTCTGTGTTCTGTTAATTCACCTCCCAGAGTTACATCTTTCCCTTCAAGTAGCCTATCGCCAAGGCTGTTCTTGTGGAATTGGCAAAGGGATATTTGGAAGCCCATAGAGGGCTCTTTTGAAAAAGGAAATATCTTCCGTTCAAAACTGGAAAGAAGCTTTCTGAGAAACTGCTCTGTGTTCTGTTAATTCATCTCACAGGGTTAGATCTTTCCCTTCAAGAAGCCTTTCGCTACGGCCGTTCTTGTGGAATTGGCAAAGGGATATTTGGAAGCCCATAGAGGGCTATGGTGAAAAAGGAAATATCTTCCGTTCAAAACTGGAAACAAGCTTTCTGAGAAACTGCTCTGTGTTCTGTTAATTCATCTCACAGAGTTACATCTTTCCCTTCAAGTAGCCTTTCGCCAAGGCTGTTCTTGTGGAATTGGCAAAGGGATATTTGGAAGCCCATAGAGGGCTATTTTGAAAAAGGAAATATCTTCCGTTCAAAACTGGAAAGAAGCTTTCTGAGAAACTGCTCTGTGTTCTGTTAATTCATCTCACAGGGTTACATCTTTCCCTTCAAGAAGCCTTTCGCTACGGCCGTTCTTGTGGAATTGGCAAAGGGATATTTGGAAGCCCATAGAGGGCTATGGTGAAAAAGGAATTATCTTCCGTTCAAAACTGGAAACAAGCTTTCTGAGAAACTGCTCTGTGTTCTGTTAATTCATCTCACAGAGTTACATCTTTTCCTTCAAGAAGCCTTTCGCTAAGGCTGTTCTTGTGGAATTGGCAAAGGGATATTTGGAAGCCCATAGAGGGCTAAGGGCAAAAAGGAAATATCTTCCGTTCAATACTGGAAAGAAGTTTTGTGAAACTGCTCTGTGTTCTGTTAATTCATCTCACAGAGTTACATCTTTCCCTTCAAGAAGCCTTTCGCTAAGGCTGTTCTGGTGGAATTGGCAAAGGGATATTTGGAAGCCCATAGAGGGCTATGGTGAAAAAGGAAATATCTTCCGTTCAAAACTGGAAAGAAGCTTTCTGAGAAACTGCTCTGTGTTCTGTTAATTCATCTCCCAGAGTTACATCTTTCCCTTCAAGAAGCCTTTCGCTAAGGCTGTTCTTGTGGAATTGGCAAAGGGATATTTGGAAGCCCCTAGAGGGCTATTTTGAAAAAGGAAATATCTTCCGTTCAAAACTGGAAAGAAGCTTTCTGAGAAACTGCTCTGTGTTCTGTTAATTCATCTCACAGAGTTACATCTTTCCCTTCAAGAAGCCTTTCGCTAAGGCTGTTCTTGTGGAATTGGCAAAGGGATATTTGGAAGCCCATAGAGGGCTATGGTGAAAAAGGAAATATCTTCCGTTCAAAACTGGAAAGAAGCTTTCTGAGAAACTACTCTGTGTTCTGTTAATTCATCTCACAGAGTTACATCTTTCCCTTCAAGAAGCCTTTCGCTAAGGCTGTTCTTGTGGAATTGGCAAAGGGATATTTGGAAGCCCATAGAGGGCTATGGTGAAAAAGGAAATATCTTCCGTTCAAAACTGGAAAGAAGCTTTCTGAGAAACTGCTCTGTGTTCTGTTAATTCATCCCACAGAGTTACATCTTTCCCTTCAAGAAGCCTTTCACTAAGGCTGTTCTTGTGGAATTGGCAAAGGGATATTTGGAAGCCCATAGGGGGCTACGGTGATAAAGGAAATATCTTCCGTTCAAAACTGGAAAGAAGCTTTCTGAGAAACTGTTCTGTGTTCTGTTAATTCATCTCACAGAGTTACATCTTTCTCTTCAAGAAGTCTTTCGCTAAGGCGGTTCTTGTGGAATTGGCAAAGGGATATTTGGAAGCCCATAGAGGGCTATGGTGAAAAAGCAAATATCTTCCGTTCAAAACTCGAAAGAAGCTTTCTGAGAAACGGCTCTGTGTTCTCTTAATTCATTTCACAGAGTTACATCTTTCCCTTCAAGAAGCCTTTCGCTAAGGCTGTTCTTGTGGAAGTGGCAAAGGGATATTTGGAAGCCCACAGAGGGCTATGGTGAAAAAGGAAATATCTTCCGTTCAAAACTCGAAAGAAGCTTTCTGAGAAACTGCTCTGTGTTCTGTTAATTCATCTCCCAGAGTTACATCTTTCAATTCAAGAAGCCTTTCGCTAAGGCTGTTCTTGTGGAATTGGCAAAGGGATATTTGGAAGCCCATAGAGGGCTATGGAGAAAAAGCAAATATCTTCCGTTCAAAACTGGAAAGAAATTTTGTGAAACTGCTCTGTGTTCTGTTAATTCATCTCATAGAGTTACATCTTTCCCTTCAAGAAGCCTTTCGCTAAGGCTGTTCTTGTGGAATTGGCAAAGGGATGTTTGGAAGCCCATAGAGGGCAATGGTGAAAAAGGAAATATCTTCCGTTCAAAACTGGAAAGAAGCTTTCTGAGAAACTGCTCTGTGTTCTGTTAATTCATCTCACAGAGTTACATCTTTTCCTTCAAGAAGCCTTTCGCTAAGGCTGTTCTTGTGGAATTGGCAAAGGGATATTTGGAAGCCCATAGAGGGCTATGGGCAAAAAGGAAATATCTTCGGTTCAATACTGGAAAGAAGCTTTCTGAGAAACTGCTCTGTGTTCTGTTAATTCATCACCCAGAGTTACATCTTTCCCTTCAAGAAGCCTTTCGCTAAGGCTGTTCTTGTGGAATTGGGAAAGGGATATTTGGAAGCCCATAGAGGGCTATTTTGAAAAAGGAAATATCTTCCGTTCAAAACTGGAAAGAAGCTTTCTGAGAAACTGCTCTGTGTTCTGTTAATTCATCTCCCAGAGTTACATCTTTCCCTTCAAGAAGCCTTTCGCTGAGGCTGTTCTTGTGGTATTGGCAAAGGGATATTTGGAAGCCCATAGAGGGCTATGGAGAAAAAGCAAATATCTTCTGTTCAAAACTGGAAAGAAGCTTTCTGAGAAACTGCTCTGTGTTCTGTTAATTCATCTCACAGAGTTATATCTTTCCCTTCAAGAAGCCTTTCGCTAAGGCTGTTCTTGTGGAATTGGCAAAGGGATATTTGGAAGCCCATAGAGGGCTATTTTGAAAAAGGAAATATCTTCCGTTCAAAACTGGAAAGAAGCTTTCTGAGAAACTGCTCTGTGTTCTGTTAATTCATCTCACAGAGTTACATCTTTCCCTTCAAGAAGCCTTTCGCTAAGGCTGTTCTTGTGGAATTGGCAAAGGGATATTTGGAAGCCCTTAGAGGGCTATGGTGAAAAAGGAAATATCTTCCGTTCAAAACTGGAAAGAAGCTTTCTGAGAAACTACTCTGTGTTCTGTTAATTCATCTCCCAGAGTTACATCTTTCCCTTCCAGAAGCCTTTCGCTAAGGCTGTTCTTGTGGAATTGGAAAAAGGATATTTGGAAGCCCATAGAGGGCTATGGAGAAAAAGCAAATATCTTCCGTTCAAAACTGGAAAGAAGTTTTGTGAAACTGCTCTGTGTTCTGTTAATTCATCTCACAGAGTTACATCTTTCCCTTCAAGAAGCCTTTCCCTAAGGCTGTTCTTGTGGAATTGGCAAAGAGATGTTTGGAAGCCCATAGAGGGCTATGGTGAAAAAGCAAATATCTTCCGTTCAAAACTCGAAAGAAGCTTTCTGAGAAACGGCTCTGTGTTCTGTTAATTCATCTCACAGAGTTACATCTTTCCCTTCAAGAAGCCTTTCTCTAAGGCTGTTCTTGTGGAATTGGCAAAGGGATATTTGGAAGCCCTTAAAGGGCTATGGAGAAAAAGCAAATATCTTCCGTTCAAAACTGGAAAGAAGCTTTCTGAGAAACTGCTCTATGTTCTGTTAATTCATGTCACAGAGTTACATCTTTCCCTTCAAGAAGCCTTTCGCTAAGGCTGTTCTTGTGGAATTGGCAAAGGGATATTTGGAAGCCCATAGAGGGCTATGGTTTAAAAGGAAGTATCTTCCGTTCAAAACTGGAAAGAAGCTTTCTGAGAAACTGCTCTGTGTTCTGTTAATTCATCTCCCAGAGTTACATCTTTCCCTTCAAGAAGCCTTTCGCTGAGGCTGTTCTTGTGGAATTGGCAAAGGGATATTTGGAATCCCATAGAGGGCTATGGAGAAAAAGAAAATATCTTCCGTTCAAAACTGGAAAGAAGCTTTCTGAGAAACTGCTCTGTGTTCTGTTAATTCATCTCACAGAGTTACATCTTTCCCTTCAAGAAGCCTTTCGCTAAGGCTGTTCTTGTGGAATTCGCAAAGGGATATTTGGAAGCCCATAGAGGGCTATGGTGAAAAAGCAAATATCTTCCGTTCAAAACTGGAAAGAAGCTTTCTGAGAAACTACTCTTTGTTCTGTTAATTCATGTCACAGAGTTACATCTTTCCCTTCAAGAAGCCTTTCGCTAAGGCTGTTCTTGTGGAATTGGCAAAGGGATATTTGGAAGCCCATAGAGGGCTTTGGTGAAAAAGGAAATATCTTCCGTTCAAAACTGGAAAGAAGCTTTCTGAGAAACTGCTCTGTGTTCTGTTAATTCACCTCCCAGAGTTACATCTTTCCCTTCAAGTAGCCTATCGCCAAGGCTGTTCTTGTGGAATTGGCAAAGGGATATTTGGAAGCCCATAGAGGGCTATTTTGAAAAAGGAAATATCTTCCGTTCAAAACTGGAAAGAAGCTTTCTGAGAAACTGCTCTGTGTTCTGTTAATTCATCTCACAGGGTTAGATCTTTCCCTTCAAGAAGCCTTTCGCTACGGCCGTTCTTGTGGAATTGGCAAAGGGATATTTGGAAGCCCATAGAGGGCTATGGTGAAAAAGGAAATATCTTCCGTTCAAAACTGGAAACAAGCTTTCTGAGAAACTGCTCTGTGTTCTGTTTATTCATCTCACAGAGTTAAATCTTTCCCTTCAAGTAGCCTTTCGCCAAGGCTGTTCTTGTGGAATTGGCAAAGGGATATTTGGAAGCCCATAGAGGGCTATGGTGAAAAAGGAAATATCTTCCGTTCAAAACTGGAAAGAAGCTTTCTGAGAAACTGCTCTGTGTTCTGTTAATTCATCTCACAGGGTTACATCTTTCCCTTCAAGAAGCCTTTCGCTACGGCCGTTCTTGTGGAATTGGCAAAGGGATATTTGGAAGCCCATAGAGGGCTATGGTGAAAAAGGAAATATCTTCCGTTCAAAACTGGAAACAAGCTTTCTGAGAAACTGCTCTGTGTTCTGTTAATTCATCTCACAGAGTTACATCTTTCCCTTCAAGAAGCCTTTCGCTAAGGCTGTTCTTGTGGAATTGGCAAAGGGATATTTGGAAGCCCTTAGAGGGCTATGGAGAAAAAGGAAATATCTTCCGTTCAAAACTCGAAAGAAGCTTTCTGAGAAACGGCTCTGTGTTCTGTTAATTCATCTCACAGAGTTACATCTTTCCCTTCAAGAAGCCTTTCGCTAAGGCTGTTCTTGTGGAATTGGCAAAGGGATATTTGGAAGCCCTTAGAGGGCTATGGAGAAAAAGCAAATATCTTCCGTTCAAAACTCGAAAGAAGCTTTCTGAGAAACTGCTCTGTGTTCTGTTAATTCATCTCACAGAGTTACATCTTTCCCTTCAAGAAGCCTTTTGCTAAGGCTGTTCTTGTGGAAGTGGGAAAGGGATATTTGGAAGCCCACAGAGGGCTATGGTGAAAAAGGAAATATCTTCCGTTCAAAACTCGAAAGAAGCTTTCTGAGAAACTGCTCTGTGTTCTGTTAATTCATCTCACAGAGTTACATCTTTCCCTTCAAGAAGCCTTTCGCTAAGGCTGTTCTTGTGGAATTGGCAAAGGGATATTTGGAAGCCCATAGAGGGCTATGGTGAAAAAGGATATATCTTCCGTTCAAAACTGGAAAGAAGCTTTCTGAGAAACTACTCTGTGTTCTGTTAATTCATCTCACAGAGTTACATCTTTTCCTTCAAGAAGCCTTTCGCTAAGGCTGTTCTTGTGGAATTGGCAAAGGGATATTTGGAAACCCATAGAGGGCTATGGGCAAAAAGGAAATATCTTCCGTTCAATACTGGAAAGAAGCTTTCTGAGAAACTGCTCTGTGTTCTGTTAATTCATCTCACAGAGTTACATCTTTCCCTTCAAGAAGCCTTTCGCTAAGGCTGTTCTTGTGGAATTGGCAAAGGGATATTTGGAAGCCCATAGAGGGCTATTTTGAAAAAGGAAATATCTTTCGTTCAAAACTGGAAAGAAGCTTTCTGAGAAACTGCTCTGTGTTCTGTTAATTCATCTCACAGAGTTACATCTTTCCCTTCAAGAAGCCTTTCGCTAAGGCTGTTCTTGTGGAATTGGCAAAGGGATATTTGGAAGCCCATAGAGGGCTATGGTGAAAAAGGAAATATCTTCCGTTCAAAACTGGAAAGAAGCTTTCTGAGAAACTACTCTGTGTTCTGTTAATTCATCTCCCAGAGTTACATCTTTCCCTTCAAGAAGCCTTTCGCTAAGGCTGTTCTTGTGGAATTGGCAAAGGGATATTTGGAAGCCCATAGAGGGCTATGGAGAAACAGCAAATATCTTCCGTTCAAAACTGGAAAGAAGTTTTGTGAAACTGCTCTGTGTTCTGTTAATTCATCTCACAGAGTTACATCTTTCCCTTCAAGAAGCCTTTCGCTAAGGCTGTTCTTGTGGAATTGGCAAAGGGATGTTTGGAAGCCCATAGAGGGCTATGGTGAAAAAGGAAATATCTTCCGTTCAAAACTGGAAAGAAGCTTTCTGAGAAACTGCTCTGTGTTCTGTTAATTCATCTCACAGAGTTACATCTTTTCCTTCAAGAAGCCTTTCGCTGAGGCTGTTCTTGTGGAATTGGCAAAGGGATATTTGGAAGCCCATAGAGGGCTATGGGCAAAAAGGAAATATCTTCCGTTCAATACTGCAAAGAAGCTTTCTGAGAAACTGCTCTGTGTTCTGTTAATTCATCTCACAGAGTTACATCTTTCCCTTCAAGAAGCCTTTCGCTAAGGCTGTTCTTGTGGAATTGGCAAAGGGATATTTGGAAGCCCATAGAGGGCTATGGTGAAAAAGGAATTATCTTCCGTTCAAAACTCGAAAGAAGCTTTCTGAGAAACTGCTCTGTGTTCTGTTAATTCATCTCCCAGAGTTACATCTTTCCCTTCAAGAAGCCTTTCGCTAAGGTTGTTCTTGTGGAATTGGGAAAGGGATATTTGGAAGCCCATAGAGGGCTATTTTGAAAAAAGAAATATCTTCCGTTCAAAACTGGAAAGAAGCTTTCTGAGAAACTGCTCTGTGTTCTGTTAATTCATCTCACAGAGTTACATCTTTCCCTTCAAGAAGCCTTTCGCTAAGGCTGTTCTTGTGGAATTGGCAAAGGGATATTTGGAAGCCCATAGGGGGCTACGGTGATAAAGGAAATATCTTCCGTTCAAAACTGGAAAGAAGCTTTCTGAGAAACTGTTCTGTGTTCTGTTAATTCATCTCACAGAGTTACATCTTTCTCTTCAAGAAGACTTTCGCTAAGGCGGTTCTTGTGGAATTGGCAAAGGGATATTTGGAAGCCCATAGAGGGCTATGGTGAAAAAGCAAATATCTTCCGTTCAAAACTCGAAAGAAGCTTTCTGAGAAACTGCTCTGTGTTCTGTTAATTCATCTCACAAAGTTACATCTTTCCCTTCAAGAAGCCTTTCGCTGAGGCTGTTCTTGTGGAATTGGCAAAGGGATATTTGGAATCCCATAGAGGGCTATGGAGAAAAAGAAAATATCTTCCGTTCAAAACTGGAAAGAAGCTTTCTGAGAAACTGCTCTGTGTTCTGTTAATTCATCTCACAGAGTTACATCTTTCCCTTCAAGAAGCCTTTCGCTAAGGCTGTTCTTGTGGAATTGGCAAAGGGATATTTGGAAGCCCATAGAGGGCTATGGTGAAAAAGCAAATATCTTCCGTTCAAAACTGGAAAGAAGCTTTCTAAGAAACTACTCTTTGTTCTGTTAATTCATGTCACAGAGTTATATCTTTCCCTTCAAGAAGCCTTTCGCTAAGGCTGTTCTTGTGGAATTGGCAAAGGGATATTTGGAAGCCCATAGAGGGCTATGGTGAAAAAGGAAATATCTTCCGTTCAAAACTGGAAAGAAGCTTTCTGAGAAACTGCTCTGTGTTCTGTTAATTCACCTCCCAGAGTTACATCTTTCCCTTCAAGTAGCCTATCGCCAAGGCTGTTCTTGTGGAATTGGCAAAGGGATATTTGGAAGCCCATAGAGGGCTCTTTTGAAAAAGGAAATATCTTCCGTTCAAAACTGGAAAGAAGCTTTCTGAGAAACTGCTCTGTGTTCTGTTAATTCATCTCACAGGGTTAGATCTTTCCCTTCAAGAAGCCTTTCGCTACGGCCGTTCTTGTGGAATTGGCAAAGGGATATTTGGAAGCCCATAGAGGGCTATGGTGAAAAAGGAAATATCTTCCGTTCAAAACTGGAAACAAGCTTTCTGAGAAACTGCTCTGTGTTCTGTTAATTCATCTCACAGAGTTACATCTTTCCCTTCAAGTAGCCTTTCGCCAAGGCTGTTCTTGTGGAATTGGCAAAGGGATATTTGGAAGCCCATAGAGGGCTATTTTGAAAAAGGAAATATCTTCCGTTCAAAACTGGAAAGAAGCTTTCTGAGAAACTGCTCTGTGTTCTGTTAATTCATCTCACAGGGTTACATCTTTCCCTTCAAGAAGCCTTTCGCTACGGCCGTTCTTGTGGAATTGGCAAAGGGATATTTGGAAGCCCATAGAGGGCTATGGTGAAAAAGGAAATATCTTCCGTTCAAAACTGGAAACAAGCTTTCTGAGAAACTGCTCTGTGTTCTGTTAATTCATCTCACAGAGTTACATCTTTTCCTTCAAGAAGCCTTTCGCTAAGGCTGTTCTTGTGGAATTGGCAAAGGGATATTTGGAAGCCCATAGAGGGCTAAGGGCAAAAAGGAAATATCTTCCGTTCAATACTGGAAAGAAGTTTTGTGAAACTGCTCTGTGTTCTGTTAATTCATCTCACAGAGTTACATCTTTCCCTTCAAGAAGCCTTTCGCTAAGGCTGTTCTGGTGGAATTGGCAAAGGGATATTTGGAAGCCCATAGAGGGCTATGGTGAAAAAGGAAATATCTTCCGTTCAAAACTGGAAAGAAGCTTTCTGAGAAACTGCTCTGTGTTCTGTTAATTCATCTCCCAGAGTTACATCTTTCCCTTCAAGAAGCCTTTCGCTAAGGCTGTTCTTGTGGAATTGGCAAAGGGATATTTGGAAGCCCCTAGAGGGCTATTTTGAAAAAGGAAATATCTTCCGTTCAAAACTGGAAAGAAGCTTTCTGAGAAACTGCTCTGTGTTCTGTTAATTCATCTCACAGAGTTACATCTTTCCCTTCAAGAAGCCTTTCGCTAAGGCTGTTCTTGTGGAATTGGCAAAGGGATATTTGGAAGCCCATAGAGGGCTATGGTGAAAAAGGAAATATCTTCCGTTCAAAACTGGAAAGAAGCTTTCTGAGAAACTACTCTGTGTTCTGTTAATTCATCTCACAGAGTTACATCTTTCCCTTCAAGAAGCCTTTCGCTAAGGCTGTTCTTGTGGAATTGGCAAAGGGATATTTGGAAGCCCATAGAGGGCTATGGTGAAAAAGGAAATATCTTCCGTTCAAAACTGGAAAGAAGCTTTCTGAGAAACTGCTCTGTGTTCTGTTAATTCATCCCACAGAGTTACATCTTTCCCTTCAAGAAGCCTTTCACTAAGGCTGTTCTTGTGGAATTGGCAAAGGGATATTTGGAAGCCCATAGGGGGCTACGGTGATAAAGGAAATATCTTCCGTTCAAAACTGGAAAGAAGCTTTCTGAGAAACTGTTCTGTGTTCTGTTAATTCATCTCACAGAGTTACATCTTTCTCTTCAAGAAGTCTTTCGCTAAGGCGGTTCTTGTGGAATTGGCAAAGGGATATTTGGAAGCCCATAGAGGGCTATGGTGAAAAAGCAAATATCTTCCGTTCAAAACTCGAAAGAAGCTTTCTGAGAAACGGCTCTGTGTTCTCTTAATTCATTTCACAGAGTTACATCTTTCCCTTCAAGAAGCCTTTCGCTAAGGCTGTTCTTGTGGAAGTGGCAAAGGGATATTTGGAAGCCCACAGAGGGCTATGGTGAAAAAGGAAATATCTTCCGTTCAAAACTCGAAAGAAGCTTTCTGAGAAACTGCTCTGTGTTCTGTTAATTCATCTCCCAGAGTTACATCTTTCAATTCAAGAAGCCTTTCGCTAAGGCTGTTCTTGTGGAATTGGCAAAGGGATATTTGGAAGCCCATAGAGGGCTATGGAGAAAAAGCAAATATCTTCCGTTCAAAACTGGAAAGAAATTTTGTGAAACTGCTCTGTGTTCTGTTAATTCATCTCATAGAGTTACATCTTTCCCTTCAAGAAGCCTTTCGCTAAGGCTGTTCTTGTGGAATTGGCAAAGGGATGTTTGGAAGCCCATAGAGGGCAATGGTGAAAAAGGAAATATCTTCCGTTCAAAACTGGAAAGAAGCTTTCTGAGAAACTGCTCTGTGTTCTGTTAATTCATCTCACAGAGTTACATCTTTTCCTTCAAGAAGCCTTTCGCTAAGGCTGTTCTTGTGGAATTGGCAAAGGGATATTTGGAAGCCCATAGAGGGCTATGGGCAAAAAGGAAATATCTTCGGTTCAATACTGGAAAGAAGCTTTCTGAGAAACTGCTCTGTGTTCTGTTAATTCATCACCCAGAGTTACATCTTTCCCTTCAAGAAGCCTTTCGCTAAGGCTGTTCTTGTGGAATTGGGAAAGGGATATTTGGAAGCCCATAGAGGGCTATTTTGAAAAAGGAAATATCTTCCGTTCAAAACTGGAAAGAAGCTTTCTGAGAAACTGCTCTGTGTTCTGTTAATTCATCTCCCAGAGTTACATCTTTCCCTTCAAGAAGCCTTTCGCTGAGGCTGTTCTTGTGGTATTGGCAAAGGGATATTTGGAAGCCCATAGAGGGCTATGGAGAAAAAGCAAATATCTTCTGTTCAAAACTGGAAAGAAGCTTTCTGAGAAACTGCTCTGTGTTCTGTTAATTCATCTCACAGAGTTATATCTTTCCCTTCAAGAAGCCTTTCGCTAAGGCTGTTCTTGTGGAATTGGCAAAGGGATATTTGGAAGCCCATAGAGGGCTATTTTGAAAAAGGAAATATCTTCCGTTCAAAACTGGAAAGAAGCTTTCTGAGAAACTGCTCTGTGTTCTGTTAATTCATCTCACAGAGTTACATCTTTCCCTTCAAGAAGCCTTTCGCTAAGGCTGTTCTTGTGGAATTGGCAAAGGGATATTTGGAAGCCCTTAGAGGGCTATGGTGAAAAAGGAAATATCTTCCGTTCAAAACTGGAAAGAAGCTTTCTGAGAAACTACTCTGTGTTCTGTTAATTCATCTCCCAGAGTTACATCTTTCCCTTCCAGAAGCCTTTCGCTAAGGCTGTTCTTGTGGAATTGGAAAAAGGATATTTGGAAGCCCATAGAGGGCTATGGAGAAAAAGCAAATATCTTCCGTTCAAAACTGGAAAGAAGTTTTGTGAAACTGCTCTGTGTTCTGTTAATTCATCTCACAGAGTTACATCTTTCCCTTCAAGAAGCCTTTCCCTAAGGCTGTTCTTGTGGAATTGGCAAAGAGATGTTTGGAAGCCCATAGAGGGCTATGGTGAAAAAGCAAATATCTTCCGTTCAAAACTCGAAAGAAGCTTTCTGAGAAACGGCTCTGTGTTCTGTTAATTCATCTCACAGAGTTACATCTTTCCCTTCAAGAAGCCTTTCTCTAAGGCTGTTCTTGTGGAATTGGCAAAGGGATATTTGGAAGCCCTTAAAGGGCTATGGAGAAAAAGCAAATATCTTCCGTTCAAAACTGGAAAGAAGCTTTCTGAGAAACTGCTCTATGTTCTGTTAATTCATGTCACAGAGTTACATCTTTCCCTTCAAGAAGCCTTTCGCTAAGGCTGTTCTTGTGGAATTGGCAAAGGGATATTTGGAAGCCCATAGAGGGCTATGGTTTAAAAGGAAGTATCTTCCGTTCAAAACTGGAAAGAAGCTTTCTGAGAAACTGCTCTGTGTTCTGTTAATTCATCTCCCAGAGTTACATCTTTCCCTTCAAGAAGCCTTTCGCTGAGGCTGTTCTTGTGGAATTGGCAAAGGGATATTTGGAATCCCATAGAGGGCTATGGAGAAAAAGAAAATATCTTCCGTTCAAAACTGGAAAGAAGCTTTCTGAGAAACTGCTCTGTGTTCTGTTAATTCATCTCACAGAGTTACATCTTTCCCTTCAAGAAGCCTTTCGCTAAGGCTGTTCTTGTGGAATTCGCAAAGGGATATTTGGAAGCCCATAGAGGGCTATGGTGAAAAAGCAAATATCTTCCGTTCAAAACTGGAAAGAAGCTTTCTGAGAAACTACTCTTTGTTCTGTTAATTCATGTCACAGAGTTACATCTTTCCCTTCAAGAAGCCTTTCGCTAAGGCTGTTCTTGTGGAATTGGCAAAGGGATATTTGGAAGCCCATAGAGGGCTTTGGTGAAAAAGGAAATATCTTCCGTTCAAAACTGGAAAGAAGCTTTCTGAGAAACTGCTCTGTGTTCTGTTAATTCACCTCCCAGAGTTACATCTTTCCCTTCAAGTAGCCTATCGCCAAGGCTGTTCTTGTGGAATTGGCAAAGGGATATTTGGAAGCCCATAGAGGGCTATTTTGAAAAAGGAAATATCTTCCGTTCAAAACTGGAAAGAAGCTTTCTGAGAAACTGCTCTGTGTTCTGTTAATTCATCTCACAGGGTTAGATCTTTCCCTTCAAGAAGCCTTTCGCTACGGCCGTTCTTGTGGAATTGGCAAAGGGATATTTGGAAGCCCATAGAGGGCTATGGTGAAAAAGGAAATATCTTCCGTTCAAAACTGGAAACAAGCTTTCTGAGAAACTGCTCTGTGTTCTGTTTATTCATCTCACAGAGTTAAATCTTTCCCTTCAAGTAGCCTTTCGCCAAGGCTGTTCTTGTGGAATTGGCAAAGGGATATTTGGAAGCCCATAGAGGGCTATGGTGAAAAAGGAAATATCTTCCGTTCAAAACTGGAAAGAAGCTTTCTGAGAAACTGCTCTGTGTTCTGTTAATTCATCTCACAGGGTTACATCTTTCCCTTCAAGAAGCCTTTCGCTACGGCCGTTCTTGTGGAATTGGCAAAGGGATATTTGGAAGCCCATAGAGGGCTATGGTGAAAAAGGAAATATCTTCCGTTCAAAACTGGAAACAAGCTTTCTGAGAAACTGCTCTGTGTTCTGTTAATTCATCTCACAGAGTTACATCTTTCCCTTCAAGAAGCCTTTCGCTAAGGCTGTTCTTGTGGAATTGGCAAAGGGATATTTGGAAGCCCATAGAGGGCTATGGGCAAAAAGGAAATATCTTCCGTTCAATACTGGAAAGAAGCTTTCTGAGAAACTGCTCTGTGTTCTGTTAATTCATCTCACAGAGTTACATCTTTCCCTTCAAGAAGCCTTTCGCTAAGGCTGTTCTTGTGGAATTGGCAAAGGGATATTTGGAAGCCCATAGAGGGCTATGGTGAAAAAGGAAATATCTTCCGTTCAAAACTCGAAAGAAGCTTTCTGAGAAACTGCTCTGTGTTCTGTTAATTCATCTCCCAGAGTTACATCTTTCCCTTCAAGAAGCCTTTCGCTAAGGCTGTTCTTGTGGAATTGGGAAAGGGATATTTGGAAGCCCATAGAGGGCTATTTTGAAAAAGGAAATACCTTCCGTTCAAAACTGGGAAGAAGCTTTCTGAGAAACTGCTCTGTGTTCTGTTAATTCATCTCCCAGAGTTACATCTTTCCCTTCAAGAAGCCTTTCGCTGAGGCTGTTCTTGTGGAATTGGCAAAGGGATATTTGGAAGCCCATAGAGGGCTATGGAGAAAAAGCAAATATCTTCCGTTCAAAACTGGAAAGAAGCTTTCTGAGAAACTGCTCTGTGTTCTGTTAATTCATCTCACAGGGTTACATCTTTCCCTTCAAGAAGCCTTTCGCTACGGCCGTTCTTGTGGAATTGGCAAAGGGATATTTGGAAGCCCATAGAGGGCTATGGTGAAAAAGGAAATATCTTCCGTTCAAAACTGGAAACAAGCTTTCTGAGAAAGTGCTCTGTGTTCTGTTAATTCATCTCACAGAGTTACATCTTTCCCTTCAAGTAGCCTTTCGCCAAGGCTGTTCTTGTGGAATTGGCAAAGGGATATTTGGAAGCCCATAGAGGGCTATGGAGAAAAAGCAAATATCTTCCATTCAAAACTGGAAACAAGCTTTCTGAGAAACTGCTCTGTGTTCTGTTGATTCATCTCACAGAGTTACATCTTTCCCTTCAAGAAGCCTTTCGCTAAGGCTGTTCTTGTGGAATTGGCAAAGGGATATTTGGAAGCCCATAGATGGCTATGGAGAAAAAGCAAATATTTTCCGTTCAAAACTCGAAAGAAGCTTTCTGAGAAACTGTTCTGTGTTCTGTTAATTCATCTCACAGAGTTACATCTTTCCCTTCAAGAAGCCTTTCGCTAAGGCTGTTCTTGTGGAAGTGGCAAAGGGATATTTGGAAGCCCACAGAGGGCTATGGTGAAAAAGGAAATATCTTCCGTTCAAAACTCGAAAGAAGCTTTCTGAGAAACTGCTCTGTGTTCTGTTAATTCATCTCACAGAGTTACATCTTTCCCTTCAAGAAGCCTTTCGCTAAGGCTGTTCTTGTGGAATTGGCAAAGGGATATTTGGAAGCCCATAGAGGGCTATGGTGAAAAAGGATATATCTTCCGTTCAAAACTGGAAAGAAGCTTTCTGAGAAACTACTCTGTGTTCTGTTAATTCATCTCACAGAGTTACATCTTTTCCTTCAAGAAGCCTTTCGCTAAGGCTGTTCTTGTGGAATTGGCAAAGGGATATTTGGAAACCCATAGAGGGCTATGGGCAAAAAGGAAATATCTTCCGTTCAATACTGGAAAGAAGCTTTCTGAGAAACTGCTCTGTGTTCTGTTAATTCATCTCACAGAGTTACATCTTTCCCTTCAAGAAGCCTTTCGCTAAGGCTGTTCTTGTGGAATTGGCAAAGGGATATTTGGAAGCCCATAGAGGGCTATTTTGAAAAAGGAAATATCTTCCGTTCAAAACTGGAAAGAAGCTTTCTGAGAAACTGCTCTGTGTTCTGTTAATTCATCTCACAGAGTTACATCTTTCCCTTCAAGAAGCCTTTCGCTAAGGCTGTTCTTGTGGAATTGGCAAAGGGATATTTGGAAGCCCATAGAGGGCTATGGTGAAAAAGGAAATATCTTCCGTTCAAAACTGGAAAGAAGCTTTCTGAGAAACTACTCTGTGTTCTGTTATTTCATCTCCCAGAGTTACATCTTTCCCTTCAAGAAGCCTTTCGCTAAGGCTGTTCTTGTGGAATTGGCAAAGGGATATTTGGAAGCCCATAGAGGGCTATGGAGAAAAAGCAAATATCTTCCGTTCAAAACTGGAAAGAAGTTTTGTGAAACTGCTCTGTGTTCTGTTAATTCATCTCACAGAGTTACATCTTTCCTTCAAGAAGCCTTTCGCTAAGGCTGTTCTCGTGGAATTGGCAAAGGGATGTTTGGAAGCCCATAGATGGCTATGGTGAAAAAGGAAATATCTTCCGTTCAAAACTGGAAAGAAGCTTTCTGAGAAACTGCTCTGTGTTCTGTTAATTCATCTCACAGAGTTACATCTTTTCCTTCAAGAAGCCTTTCGCTAAGGCTGTTCTTGTGGAATTGGCAAAGGGATATTTGGAAGCCCATAGAGGGCTATGGGCAAAAAGGAAATATCTTCCGTTCAATACTGGAAAGAAGCTTTCTGAGAAACTGCTCTGTGTTCTGTTAATTCATCTCACAGAGTTACATCTTTCCCTTCAAGAAGCCTTTCGCTAAGGCTGTTCTTGTGGAATTGGCAAAGGGATATTTGGAAGCCCATAGAGGGCTATGGTGAAAAAGGAAATATCTTCCGTTCAAAACTGGAAAGAAGCTTTCTGAGAAACTACTCTGTGTTCTGTTAATTCATCTCACAGAGTTACATCTTTCCCTTCTAGAAGCCTTTCGCTAAGTCTGTTCTTGTGGAATTGGCAAAGGGATATTTGGAAGCCCATAGAGGGCTATGGTGAAAAAGGAAATATCTTCCGTTTAAAACTGGAAAGAAGCTTTCTGAGAAACTGCTCTGTGTTCTGTTAATTCATCTCACAGAGTTACATCTTTCCCTTCAGGAAGCCTTTCGCTAAGGCTGTTCTTGTGGAATTGGCAAAGGGATATTTGGAAGCCCATAGGGGGCTACGGTGATAAAGGAAATATCTTCCGTTAAAAACTGGAAAGAAGCTTTCTGAGAAACTGTTCTGTGTTCTGTTAATTCATCTCACAGAGTTACATCTTTCTCTTCAAGAAGACTTTCGCTAAGGCGGTTCTTGTGGAATTGGCAAAGGGATATTTGGAAGCCCATAGAGGGCTATGGTGAAAAAGCAAATATCTTCCGTTCAAAACTCGAAAGAAGCTTTCTGAGAAACGGCTCTGTGTTCTGTTAAATCATCTCAAAGAGTTACATCTTTCCCTTCAAGAAGCCTTTCGCTAAGGCTGTTCTTGTGGAATTGGCAAAGGGATATTTGGAAGCCCTTAGAGGGCTAAGGAGAAAAAGGAAATATCTTCCGTTCAAAACTGGAAAGAAGCTTTCTGAGAAACTGCTCTGTGTTCTGTTAATTCATGTCACAGAGTTACATCTTTCCCTTCAAGAAGCCTTTCGCTAAGGCTGTTCTTGTGGAATTGGCAAAGGGATATTTGGAAGCCCATAGAGGGCTATGGTGAAAAAGGAAATATCTTCCGTTCAAAACTGGAAAGAAGCTTTCTGAGAAACTGCTCTGTGTTCTGTTAATTCATCTCCCAGAGTTACATCTTTCCCTTCAAGTAGCCTATCGCCAAGGCTGTTCTTGTGGAATTGGCAAAGGGATATTTGGAAGCCCATAGAGGGCTATGGTGAAAAAGGAAATATCTTGCGTTCAAAACTGGAAAGAAGCTTTCTGAGAAACTGCTCTGTGTTCTGTTAATTCATCTCACAGAGTTATATCTTTCTCTTCAAGAAGCCTTTCGCTAAGGCTGTTCTTGTGGAATTGGCAAAGGGATATTTGGAAGCCCATAGAGGGCTATGGAGAAAAAGCAAATATCTTCCGTTCAAAACTGGAAAGAAGCTTTCTGAGAAACTGCTCTGTGTTCTGTTAATTCATCTCACAGGGTTACATCTTTCCCTTCAAGAACCCTTTCGCTACGGCCGTTCTTGTGGAATTGGCAAAGGGATATTTGGAAGCCCATAGAGGGCTATGGTGAAAAAGGAAATATCTTCCGTTCAAAACTGGAAACAAGCTTTCTGAGAAACTGCTCTGTGTTCTGTTAATTCATCTCACAGAGTTACATCTTTCCCTTCAAGAAGCCTTTCGCTAAGGCTGTTCTTGTGGAATTGGCAAAGGGATATTTGGAAGCCCATAGAGGGCTATGGTTTAAAAGGAAGTATCTTCCGTTCAAAACTGGAAAGAAGCTTTCTGAGAAACTGCTCTGTGTTCTGTTAATTCATCTCCCAGAGTTACATCTTTCCCTTCAAGAAGCCTTTCGCTGAGGCTGTTCTTGTGGAATTGGCAAAGGGATATTTGGAAGCCCATAGAGGGCTATGGAGAAAAAGCAAATATCTTCCGTTCAAAACTGGAAAGAAGCTTTCTGAGAAACTGCTCTGTGTTCTGTTAATTCATCTCACAGAGTTACATCTTTCCCTTCAAGAAGCCTTTCGCTAAGGCTGTTCTTGTGGAATTGGCAAAGGGATATTTGGAAGCCCATAGAGGGCTATGGTGAAAAAGCAAATATCTTCCGTTCAAAACTGGAAAGAAGCTTTCTGAGAAACTACTCTTTGTTCTGTTAATTCATGTCACAGAGTTACATCTTTCCCTTCAAGAAGCCTTTCGCTAAGGCTGTTCTTGTGGAATTGGCAAAGGGATATTTGGAAGCCCATAGAGGGCTATGGTGAAAAAGGAAATATCTTCCGTTCAAAACTGGAAAGAAGCTTTCTGAGAAACTGCTCTGTGTTCTGTTAATTCATCTCCCAGAGTTACATCTTTCCCTTCAAGTAGCCTATCGCCAAGGCTGTTCTTCTGGAATTGGCAAAGGGATATTTGGAAGCCCATAGAGGGCTATTTTGAAAAAGGAAATATCTTCCGTTCAAAACTGGAAAGAAGCTTTCTGAGAAACTGCTCTGTGTTCTGTTAATTCATCTCACAGAGGTACATCTTTCCCTTCAAGAAGCCTTTCGCTAAGGCTGTTCTTGTGGAATTGGCAAAGGGATATTTGGAAGCCCATAGAGGGCTATGCAGAAAAAGCAAATATCTTCCCTTCAAAACTGGAAAGAAGCTTTCTGAGAAACTGCTCTGTGTTCTGTTAATTCATCTCACAGGGCTACATCTTTCCCTTCAAGAAGCCTTTCGCTACGGCCGTTCTTGTGGAATTGGCAAAGGGATATTTGGAAGCCCATAGAGGGCTATGGTGAAAAAGGAAATATCTTCCGTTCAAAACTGGAAACAAGCTTTCTGAGAAACTGCTCTGTGTTCTGTTAATTCATCTCACAGAGTTACATCTTTCCCTTCAAGTAGCCTTTCGCCAAGGCTGTTCTTGTGGAATTGGCAAAGGGATATTTGGAAGCCCATAGAGGGCTATGGAGAAAAAGCAAATATCTTCCCTTCAAAACTGGAAACAAGCTTTCTGAGAAACTGCTCTGTGTTCTGTTGATTCATCTCACAGAGCTACATCTTTCCCTTCAAGAAGCCTTTCGCTAAGGCTGTTCTTGTGGAATTGGCAAAGGGATATTTGGAAGCCCATAGATGGCTGTGGAGAAAAAGCAAATATCTTCGGTTCAAAACTCGAAAGAAGCTTTCTGAGAAACTGCTCTGTGTTCTGTTAATTCATCTCCCAGAGTTACATCTTTCCCTTCAAGAAGCCTTTCGCTGAGGCTGTTCTTGTGGAATTGGCAAAGGGATATTTGGAAGCCCATAGAAGGCTATGGAGAAAAAGCAAATATCTTCCGTTCAAAACTGGAAAGAAGCTTTCTGAGAAACTGCTCTGTGTTCTGTTAATTCATCTCACAGGGTTACATCTTTCCCTTCAAGAAGCCTTTCGCTACGGCCGTTCTTGTGGAATTGGCAAAGGGATATTTGGAAGCCCATAGAGGGCTATGGTGAAAAAGGAAATATCTTCCGTTCAAAACTGGAAACAAGCTTTCTGAGAAACTGCTCTGTGTTCTGTTAATTCATCTCACAGAGTTACATCTTTCCCGTCAAGTAGCCTTTCGCCAAGGCTGTTCTTGTGGAATTGGCAAAGGGATATTTGGAAGCCCATAGAGGGCTATGGAGAAAAAGCAAATATCTTCCCTTCAAAACTGGAAACAAGCTTTCTGAGAAACTGCTCTGTGTTCTGTTGATTCATCTCACAGAGTTACATCTTTCCCTTCAAGAAGCCTTTCGCTAAGGCTGTTCTTGTGGAATTGGCAAAGGGATATTTGGAAGCCCATAGATGGCTATGGAGAAAAAGCAAATATTTGCGTTCAAACTGGAAAGAAGCTTTCTGAGAAACTGCTCTGTGTTCTGTTAATTCATCTCACAGAGTTACATCTTTCCCTTCAAGAAGCCTTTCGCTAAGGCTGTTCTTGTGGAAGTGGCAAAGGGATATTTGGAAGCCCACAGAGGGCTATGGTGAAAAAGGAAATATCTTCCGTTCAAAACTCGAAAGAAGCTTTCTGAGAAACTGCTCTGTGTTCTGTTAATTCATCTCAGAGAGTTACATCTTTCCCTTCAAGAAGCCTTTCGCTAAGGCTGTTCTTGTGGAATTGGCAAAGGGATATTTGGAAGCCCAAAGAGGGCTATGGTGAAAAAGGATATATCTTCCGTTCAAAACTGGAAAGAAGCTTTCTGAGAAACTACTCTGTGTTCTGTTAATTCATCTCACAGAGTTACATCTTTTCCTTCAAGAAGCCTTTCGCTAAGGCTGTTCTTGTGGAATTGGCAAAGGGATATTTGGAAACCCATAGAGGGCTATGGGCAAAAAGGAAATATCTTCCGTTCAATACTGGAAAGAAGCTTTCTGAGAAACTGCTCTGTGTTCTGTTAATTCATCTCACAGAGTTACATCTTTCCCTTCAAGAAGCCTTTCGCTAAGGCTGTTCTTGTGGAATTGGCAAAGGGATATTTGGAAGCCCATAGAGGGCTATTTTGAAAAAGGAAATATCTTCCGTTCAAAACTGGAAAGAAGCTTTCTGAGAAACTGCTCTGTGTTCTGTTAATTCATCTCACAGAGTTACATCTTTCCCTTCAAGAAGCCTTTCGCTAAGGCTGTTCTTGTTGAATTGGCAAAGGGATATTTGGAAGCCCATAGAGGGCTATGGTGAAAAAGGAAATATCTTCCGTTCAAAACTGGAAAGAAGCTTTCTGAGAAACTACTCTGTGTTCTGTTAATTCATCTCCCAGAGTTACATCTTTCCCTTCAAGAAGCCTTTCGCTAAGGCTGTTCTTGTGGAATTGGCAAAGGGATATTTGGAAGCCCATAGAGGGCTATGGAGAAAAAGCAAATATCTTCCGTTCAAAACTGGAAAGAAGTTTTGTGAAACTGCTCTGTGTTCTGTTAATTCATCTCACAGAGTTACATCTTTCCCTTCAAGAAGCCTTTCGCTAAGGCTGTTCTTGTGGAATTGGCAAAGGGATGTTTGGAATCCCATAGAGGGCTATGGTGAAAAAGGAAATATCTTCCGTTCAAAACTGGAAAGAAGCTTTCTGAGAAACTGCTCTGTGTTCTGTTAATTCATCTCACAGAGTTACATCTTTTCCTTCAAGAAGCCTTTCGCTAAGGCTGTTCTTGTGGAATTGGGAAAGGGATATTTGGAAGCCCATAGAGGGCTATTTTGAAAAAGGAAATATCTTCCGTTCAAAACTGGAAAGAAGCTTTCTGAGAAACTGCTCTGTGTTCTGTTAATTCATCTCACAGAGTTACATCTTTCCCTTCAAGAAGCCTTTCGCTAAGGCTGTTCTTGTGGAATTGGCAAAGGGATATTTGGAAGCCCATAGAGGTCTATGGTGAAAAAGGAAATATCTTCCGTTCAAAACTGGAAAGAAGCTTTCTGAGAAACTACTCTGTGTTCTGTTAATTCATCTCACAGAGTTACATCTTTCCCTTCTAGAAGCCTTTCGCTAAGTCTGTTCTTGTGGAATTGGCAAAGGGATATTTGGAAGCCCATAGAGGGCTATGGTGAAAAAGGAAATATCTTCCGTTCAAAACTGGAAAGAAGCTTTCTGAGAAACTGCTCTGTGTTCTGTTAATTCATCTCACAGAGTTACATCTTTCCCTTCAAGAAGCCTTTCGCTAAGGCTGTTCTTGTGGAATTGGCAAAGGGATATTTGGATGCCCATAGGGGGCTACGATGATAAAGGAAATATCTTCCGTTCAAAACTGGAAAGAAGCTTTCTGAGAAACTGTTCTGTGTTCTGTTAATTCATCTCACAGAGTTACATCTTTCTCTTCAAGAAGACTTTCGCTAAGGCGGTTCTTGTGGAATTGGCAAAGGGATATTTGGAAGCCCATAGAGGGCTATGGTGAAAAAGGAAATATCTTCCGTTCAAAACTCGAAAGAAGCTTTCTGAGAAACGGCTCTGTGTTCTGTTAATTCATCTCACAGAGTTACATCTTTCCCTTCAAGAAGCCTTTCGCTAAGGCTGTTCTTGTGGAATTGGCAAAGGGATATTTGGAAGCCCTTAGAGGGCTATGGAGAAAAAGCAAATATCTTCCGTTCAAAACTCGAAAGAAGCTTTCTGAGAAACTGCTCTGTGTTCTGTTAATTCATCTCACAGAGTTACATCTTTCCCTTCAAGAAGCCTTTTGCTAAGGCTGTTCTTGTGGAAGTGGGAAAGGGATATTTGGAAGCCCACAGAGGGCTATGGTGAAAAAGGAAATATCTTCCGTTCAAAACTCGAAAGAAGCTTTCTGAGAAACTGCTCTGTGTTCTGTTAATTCATCTCAGAGAGTTACATCTTTCCCTTCAAGAAGCCTTTCGCTAAGGCTGTTCTTGTGGAATTGGCAAAGGGATATTTGGAAGCCCATAGAGGGCTATGGTGAAAAAGGATATATCTTCCGTTCAAAACTGGAAAGAAGCTTTCTGAGAAACTACTCTGTGTTCTGTTAATTCATCTCACAGAGTTACATCTTTTCCTTCAAGAAGCCTTTCGCTAAGGCTGTTCTTGTGGAATTGGCAAAGGGATATTTGGAAACCCATAGAGGGCTATGGGCAAAAAGGAAATATCTTCCGTTCAATACTGGAAAGAAGCTTTCTGAGAAACTGCTCTGTGTTCTGTTAATTCATCTCACAGAGTTACATCTTTCCCTTCAAGAAGCCTTTCGCTAAGGCTGTTCTTGTGGAATTGGCAAAGGGATATTTGGAAGCCCATAGAGGGCTATTTTGAAAAAGGAAATATCTTCCGTTCAAAACTGGAAAGAAGCTTTCTGAGAAACTGCTCTGTGTTCTGTTAATTCATCTCACAGAGTTACATCTTTCCCTTCAAGAAGCCTTTCGCTAAGGCTGTTCTTGTTGAATTGGCAAAGGGATATTTGGAAGCCCATAGAGGGCTATGGTGAAAAAGGAAATATCTTCCGTTCAAAACTGGAAAGAAGCTTTCTGAGAAACTACTCTGTGTTCTGTTAATTCATCTCCCAGAGTTACATCTTTCCCTTCAAGAAGCCTTTCGCTAAGGCTGTTCTTGTGGAATTGGCAAAGGGATATTTGGAAGCCCATAGAGGGCTATGGAGAAAAAGCAAATATCTTACGTTCAAAACTGGAAAGAAGTTTTGTGAAACTGCTCTGTGTTCTGTTAATTCATCTCACAGAGTTACATCTTTCCCTTCAAGAAGCCTTTCGCTAAGGCTGTTCTTGTGGAATTGGCAAAGGGATGTTTGGAATCCCATAGAGGGCTATGGTGAAAAAGGAAATATCTTCCGTTCAAAACTGGAAAGAAGCTTTCTGAGAAACTGCTCTGTGTTCTGTTAATTCATCTCACAGAGTTACATCTTTTCCTTCAAGAAGCCTTTCGCTAAGGCTGTTCTTGTGGAATTGGGAAAGGGATATTTGGAAGCCCATAGAGGGCTATTTTGAAAAAGGAAATATCTTCCGTTCAAAACTGGAAAGAAGCTTTCTGAGAAACTGCTCTGTGTTCTGTTAATTCATCTCACAGAGTTACATCTTTCCCTTCAAGAAGCCTTTCGCTAAGGCTGTTCTTGTGGAATTGGCAAAGGGATATTTGGAAGCCCATAGAGGTCTATGGTGAAAAAGGAAATATCTTCCGTTCAAAACTGGAAAGAAGCTTTCTGAGAAACTGCTCTGTGTTCTGTTAATTCATCTCACAGAGTTACATCTTTCCCTTCTAGAAGCCTTTCGCTAAGTCTGTTCTTGTGGAATTGGCAAAGGGATATTTGGAAGCCCATAGAGGGCTATGGTGAAAAAGGAAATATCTTCCGTTCAAAACTGGAAAGAAGCTTTCTGAGAAACTGCTCTGTGTTCTGTTAATTCATCTCACAGAGTTACATCTTTCCCTTCAAGAAGCCTTTCGCTAAGGCTGTTCTTGTGGAATTGGCAAAGGGATATTTGGATGCCCATAGGGGGCTACGATGATAAAGGAAATATCTTCCGTTCAAAACTGGAAAGAAGCTTTCTGAGAAACTGTTCTGTGTTCTGTTAATTCATCTCACAGAGTTACATCTTTCTCTTCAAGAAGACTTTCGCTAAGGCGGTTCTTGTGGAATTGGCAAAGGGATATTTGGAAGCCCATAGAGGGCTATGGTGAAAAAGGAAATATCTTCCGTTCAAAACTCGAAAGAAGCTTTCTGAGAAACGGCTCTGTGTTCTGTTAATTCATCTCACAGAGTTACATCTTTCCCTTCAAGAAGCCTTTCGCTAAGGCTGTTCTTGTGGAATTGGCAAAGGGATATTTGGAAGCCCTTAGAGGGCTATGGAGAAAAAGCAAATATCTTCCGTTCAAAACTCGAAAGAAGCTTTCTGAGAAACTGCTCTGTGTTCTGTTAATTCATCTCACAGAGTTACATCTTTCCCTTCAAGAAGCCTTTTGCTAAGGCTGTTCTTGTGGAAGTGGGAAAGGGATATTTGGAAGCCCACAGAGGGCTATGGTGAAAAAGGAAATATCTTCCGTTCAAAACTCGAAAGAAGCTTTCTGAGAAACTGCTCTGTGTTCTGTTAATTCATCTCACAGAGTTACATCTTTCCCTTCAAGAAGCCTTTCGCTAAGGCTGTTCTTGTGGAATTGGCAAAGGGATATTTGGAAGCCCATAGAGGGCTATGGTGAAAAAGGATATATCTTCCGTTCAAAACTGGAAAGAAGCTTTCTGAGAAACTACTCTGTGTTCTGTTAATTCATCTCACAGAGTTACATCTTTTCCTTCAAGAAGCCTTTCGCTAAGGCTGTTCTTGTGGAATTGGCAAAGGGATATTTGGAAACCCATAGAGGGCTATGGGCAAAAAGGAAATATCTTCCGTTCAATACTGGAAAGAAGCTTTCTGAGAAACTGCTCTGTGTTCTGTTAATTCATCTCACAGAGTTACATCTTTCCCTTCAAGAAGCCTTTCGCTAAGGCTGTTCTTGTGGAATTGGCAAAGGGATATTTGGAAGCCCATAGAGGGCTATTTTGAAAAAGGAAATATCTTCCGTTCAAAACTGGAAAGAAGCTTTCTGAGAAACTGCTCTGTGTTCTGTTAATTCATCTCACAGAGTTACATCTTTCCCTTCAAGAAGCCTTTCGCTAAGGCTGTTCTTGTGGAATTGGCAAAGGGATATTTGGAAGCCCATAGAGGGCTATGGTGAAAAAGGAAATATCTTCCGTTCAAAACTGGAAAGAAGCTTTCTGAGAAACTACTCTGTGTTCTGTTAATTCATCTCCCAGAGTTACATCTTTCCCTTCAAGAAGCCTTTCGCTAAGGCTGTTCTTGTGGAATTGGCAAAGGGATATTTGGAAGCCCATAGAGGGCTATGGAGAAACAGCAAATATCTTCCGTTCAAAACTGGAAAGAAGTTTTGTGAAACTGCTCTGTGTTCTGTTAATTCATCTCACAGAGTTACATCTTTCCCTTCAAGAAGCCTTTCGCTAAGGCTGTTCTTGTGGAATTGGCAAAGGGATGTTTGGAAGCCCATAGAGGGCTATGGTGAAAAAGGAAATATCTTCCGTTCAAAACTGGAAAGAAGCTTTCTGAGAAACTGCTCTGTGTTCTGTTAATTCATCTCACAGAGTTACATCTTTTCCTTCAAGAAGCCTTTCGCTGAGGCTGTTCTTGTGGAATTGGCAAAGGGATATTTGGAAGCCCATAGAGGGCTATGGGCAAAAAGGAAATATCTTCCGTTCAATACTGCAAAGAAGCTTTCTGAGAAACTGCTCTGTGTTCTGTTAATTCATCTCACAGAGTTACATCTTTCCCTTCAAGAAGCCTTTCGCTAAGGCTGTTCTTGTGGAATTGGCAAAGGGATATTTGGAAGCCCATAGAGGGCTATGGTGAAAAAGGAATTATCTTCCGTTCAAAACTCGAAAGAAGCTTTCTGAGAAACTGCTCTGTGTTCTGTTAATTCATCTCCCAGAGTTACATCTTTCCCTTCAAGAAGCCTTTCGCTAAGGCTGTTCTTGTGGAATTGGGAAAGGGATATTTGGAAGCCCATAGAGGGCTATTTTGAAAAAAGAAATATCTTCCGTTCAAAACTGGAAAGAAGCTTTCTGAGAAACTGCTCTGTGTTCTGTTAATTCATCTCACAGAGTTACATCTTTCCCTTCAAGAAGCCTTTCGCTAAGGCTGTTCTTGTGGAATTGGCAAAGGGATATTTGGAAGCCCATAGGGGGCTACGGTGATAAAGGAAATATCTTCCGTTCAAAACTGGAAAGAAGCTTTCTGAGAAACTGTTCTGTGTTCTGTTAATTCATCTCACAGAGTTACATCTTTCTCTTCAAGAAGACTTTCGCTAAGGCGGTTCTTGTGGAATTGGCAAAGGGATATTTGGAAGCCCATAGAGGGCTATGGTGAAAAAGCAAATATCTTCCGTTCAAAACTCGAAAGAAGCTTTCTGAGAAACTGCTCTGTGTTCTGTTAATACATCGCACAGAGTTACATCTTTCCCTTCAAGAAGCCTTTGGATAAGGCTGTTCTTGTGGAATTGGCAAAGGGATATTTGGAAGCCCTTAGAGGGCTATGGAGAAAAAGCAAATATCTTCCGTTCAAAACTGGAAAGAAGCTTTCTGAGAAACTGCTCTGTGTTCTGTTAATTCATGTCACAGAGTTACATCTTTCCCTTCAAGAAGCCTTTCGCTAAGGCTGTTCTTGTGGAATTGGCAAAGGGATATTTGGAAGCCCATAGAGGGCTATGGTTTAAAAGGAAGTATCTTCCGTTCAAAACTGGAAAGAAGCTTTCTGAGAAACGGCTCTGTGTTCTGTTAATTCATCTCCCAGAGTTACATCTTTCCCTTCAAGAAGCCTTTCGCTGAGGCTGTTCTTGTGGAATTGGCAAAGGGATATTTGGAAGCCCATAGAGGGCTATGGAGAAAAAGCAAATATCTTCCGTTCAAAACTGGAAAGAAGCTTTCTGAGAAACTGCTCTGTGTTCTGTTAATTCATCTCACAGAGTTACATCTTTCCCTTCAAGAAGCCTTTCGCTAAGGCTGTTCTTGTGGAATTCGCAAAGGGATATTTGGAAGCCCATAGAGGGCTATGGTGAAAAAGCAAATATCTTCCGTTCAAAACTGGAAAGAAGCTTTCTGAGAAACTACTCTTTGTTCTGTTAATTCATGTCACAGAGTTACATCTTTCCCTTCAAGAAGCCTTTCGCTAAGGCTGTTCTTGTGGAATTGGCAAAGGGATATTTGGAAGCCCATAGAGGGCTATGGTGAAAAAGGAAATATCTTCCGTTCAAAACTGGAAAGAAGCTTTCTGAGAAACTGCTCTGTGTTCTGTTAATTCATCTCCCAGAGTTACATCTTTCCCTTCAAGTAGCCTATCGCCAAGGCTGTTCTTGTGGAATTGGCAAAGGGATATTTGGAAGCCCATAGAGGGCTATGGAGAAAAAGCAAATATCTTCCCTTCAAAACTGGAAACAAGCTTTCTGAGAAACTGCTCTGTGTTCTGTTGATTCATCTCACAGAGTTACATCTTTCCCTTCAAGAAGCCTTTCGCTATGGCTGTTCTTGTGGAATTGGCAAAGGGATATTTGGAAGCCCATAGATGGCTATGGAGAAAAAGCAAATATCTTCCGTTCAAAACTCGAAAGAAGCTTTCTGAGAAACTGCTCTGTGTTCTGTTAATTCATCTCACAGAGTTACATCTTTCCCTTCAAGAAGCCTTTCGCTAAGGCTGTTCTTGTGGAAGTGGCAAAGGGATATTTGGAAGCCCACAGAGGGCGATGGTGAAAAAGGAAATATCTTCCGTTCAAAACTCGAAAGAAGCTTTCTGAGAAACTGCTCTGTGTTCTGTTAATTCATCTCACAGAGTTACATCTTTCCCTTCAAGAAGCCTTTCGCTAAGGCTGTTCTTGTGGAATTGGCAAAGGGATATTTGGAAGCCCATAGAGGGCTATGGTGAAAAAGGAAATATCTTCCGTTGAAAACTGGAAAGAAGCTTTCTGAGAAACTACTCTGTGTTTTGTTAATTCATCTCACAGAGTTACATCTTTTCCTTCAAGAAGCCTTTCGCTAAGGCTGTTCTTGTGGAATTGGCAAAGGGATATTTGGAAACCCATAGAGGGCTATGGGCAAAAAGGAAATATCTTCCGTTCAATACTGGAAAGAAGCTTTCTGAGAAACTGCTCTGTGTTCTGTTAATTCATCTCACAGAGTTACATCTTTCCCTTCAAGAAGCCTTTCGCTAAGGCTGTTCTTGTGGAATTGGCAAAGGGATATTTGGAAGCGTATATAGAGGGCTATGGTGAAAAAGGAAATATCTTCCGTTCAAAACTGGAAAGAAGCTTTCTGAGAAACTACTCTGTGTTCTGTTAATTCATCTCCCAGAGTTACATCTTTCCCTTCAAGAAGCCTTTCGCTAAGGCTGTTCTTGTGGAATTGGGAAAGGGATATTTGGAAGCCCATAGAGGGCTATTTTGAAAAAGGAAATATCTTCCGTTCAAAACTGGAAAGAAGCTTTCTGAGAAACTGCTCTGTGTTCTGTTAATTCATCTCACAGAGTTACATCTTTCCCTTCAAGAAGACTTTCGCTAAGGCGGTTCTTGTGGAATTGGCAAAGGGATATTTGGAAGCCCATAGAGGGCTATGGTGAAAAAGCAAATATCTTCCGTTCAAAACTCGAAAGAAGCTTTCTGAGAAACGGCTCTGTGTTCCGTTAATTCATCTCGCAGAGTTACATCTTTCCCTTCAAGAAGCCTTTCGCTAAGGCTGTTCTTGTGGAATTGGCAAAGGGATATTTGGAAGCCCTTAGAGGGCTATGGAGAAAAAGCAAATATCTTCCGTTCAAAACTGGAAAGAAGCTTTCTGAGAAACTGCTCTGTGTTCTGTTAATTCATGTCACAGAGTTACATCTTTCCCTTCAAGAAGCCTTTCGCTAAGGCTGTTCTTGTGGAATTGGCAAAGGGATATTTGGAAGCCCATAGAGTGCTATGGTTTAAAAGGAAGTATCTTCCGTTCAAAACTGGAAAGAAGCTTTCTGAGAAACTGCTCTGTGTTCTGTTAATTCATCTCCCAGAGTTACATCTTTCCCTTCAAGAAGCCTTTCGCTGAGGCTGTTCTTGTGGAATTGGCAAAGGGATATTTGGAAGCCCATAGAGGGCTATGGAGAAAAAGCAAATATCTTCCGTTCAAAACTGGAAAGAAGCTTTCTGAGAAACTGCTCTGTGTTCTGTTAATTCATCTCACAGAGTTACATCTTTCCCTTCAAGAAGCCTTTCGCTAAGGCTGTTCTTGTGGAATTGGCAAAGGGATATTTGGAAGCCCATAGAGGGCTATGGTGAAAAAGCAAATATCTTCCGTTCAAAACTGGAAAGAAGGTTTCTGAGAAACTACTCTTTGTTCTGTTAATTCATGTCACAGAGTTACATCTTTCCCTTCAAGAAGCCTTTCGCTAAGGCTGTTCTTGTGGAATTGGCAAAGGGATATTTGGAAGCCCATAGAGGGCTATGGTGAAAAAGGAAATATCTTCCGTTCAAAACTGGAAAGAAGCTTTCTGAGAAACTGCTCTGTGTTCTGTTAATTCATCTCCCAGAGTTACATCTTTCCCTTCAAGTAGCCTATCGCCAAGGCTGTTCTTGTGGAATTGGCAAAGGGATATTTGGAAGCCCATAGAGGGCTATTTTGAAAAAGGAAATATCTTCCGTTCAAAACTGGGAAGAAGCTTTCTGAGAAACTGCTCTGTGTTCTGTTAATTCATCTCACAGAGTTACATCTTTCCCTTCAAGAAGCCTTTCGCTAAGGCTGTTCTTGTGGAATTGGCAAAGGGATATTTGGAAGCCCATAGAGGGCTATTTTGAAAAAGCAAATATCTTCCGTTCAAAACTGGAAAGAAGCTTTCTGAGAAACTGCTCTGTGTTCTTTTAATTCATCTCACAGGGTTACATCTTTCCCTTCAAGAAGCCTTTCGCTACGGCCGTTCTTGTGGAATTGGCAAAGGGATATTTGGAAGCCCATAGAGGGCTATGGTGAAAAAGGAAATATCTTCCGTTCAAAACTGGAAACAAGCTTTCTGAGAAACTGCTCTGTGTTCTGTTAATTCATCTCACAGAGTTACATCTTTCCCTTCAAGTAGCCTTTCGCCAAGGCTGTTCTTGTGGAATTGGCAAAGGGATATTTGGAAGCCCATAGAGGGCTATGGAGAAAAAGCAAATATCTTCCCTTCAAAACTGGAAACAAGCTTTCTGAGAAACTGCTCTGTGTTCTGTTGATTCATCTCACAGAGTTACATCTTTCCCTTCAAGAAGCCTTTCGCTAAGGCTGTTCTTGTGGAATTGGCAAAGGGATATTTGGAAGCCCATAGACGGCTATGGAGAAAAAGCAAATATCTTCCGTTCAAAACTCGAAAGAAGCTTTCTGAGAAACTGCTCTGTGTTCTGTTAATTCATCTCACAAAGTTACATCTTTCCCTTCAAGAAGCCTTTCGCTAAGGCTGTTCTTGTGGAAGTGGCAAAGGGATATTTGGAAGCCCACAGAGGGCTATGGTGAAAAAGGAAATATCTTCCGTTCAAAACTCGAAAGAAGCTTTCTGAGAAACTGCTCTGTGTTCTGTTAATTCATCTCACAGAGTTACATCTTTCCCTTCAAGAAGCCTTTCGCTAAGGCTGTTCTTGTGGAATTGGCAAAGGGATATTTGGAAGCCCATAGAGGGCTATTTTGAAAAAGGAAATATCTTCCGTTTAAAACTGGAAAGAAGCTTTCTGAGAAACTGCTCTGTGTTCTGTTAATTCATGTCACAGAGTTACATCTTTCCCTTCAAGAAGCCTTTCGCTAAGGCTGTTCTTGTGGAGTTGGCAAAGGGATATTTGGAAGCCCATAGAGGGCTATGGTTTAAAAGGAAGTATCTTCCGTTCAAAACTGGAAAGAAGCTTTCTGAGAAACTGCTCTGTGTTCTGTTGATTCATCTCACAGAGTTACATCTTTCCCTTCAAGAAGCCTTTCGCTAAGGCTGTTCTTGTGGAATTGGCAAAGGGATATTTGGAAGCCCTTAGAGGGCTATGGAGAGAAAGCAAATATCTTCCGTTCAAAACTGGAAAGAAGCTTTCTGAGAAACTGCTCTGTGTTCTGTTAATTCATGTCACAGAGTTACATCTTTCCCTTCAAGAAGCCTTTCGCTAAGCCTGTTCTTGTGGAATTGGCAAAGGGATATTTGGAAGCCCATAGAGGGCTATGGTTTAAAAGGAAGTATCTTCCGTTCAAAACTGGAAAGAAGCTTTCTGAGAAACTGCTCTGTGTTCTGTTAATTCATCTCCCAGAGTTACATCTTTCCCTTCAAGAAGCCTTTCGCTGAGGCTGTTCTTGTGGAATTGGCAAAGGGATATTTGGAAGCCCATAGAGGGCTATGGAGAAAAAGCAAATATCTTCCGTTCAAAACTGGAAAGAAGCTTTCTGAGAAACTGCTCTGTGTTCTGTTAATTCATCTCCCAGAGTTACATCTTTCCCTTCAAGAAGCCTTTCGCTAAGGCTGTTCTTGTGGAATTGGCAAAGGGATATTTGGAAGCCCATAGAGGGCTATGGTGAAAAAGGAAATATCTTCCGTTCAAAACTGGAAAGAAGCTTTCTGAGAAACTGCTCTGTGTTCTGTTAATTCATCTCCCAGAGTTACATCTTTCCCTTCAAGTAGCCTATCGCCAAGGCTGTTCTTGTGGAATTGGCAAAGGGATATTTGGAAGCCCATAGAGGGCTATGGAGAAAAAGGAAATATCTTCCGTTCAAAACTGGAAAGAAGCTTTCTGAGAAACTGCTCTGTGTTCTGTTAATTCATCTCACAGAGTTACATCTTTCCCTTCAGGAAGCCTTTCGCTAAGGCTGTTCTTGTGGAATTGGCAAAGGGATATTTGGAAGCCCATAGAGGGCAATGGAGAAAAAGCAAATATCTTCCGTTCAAAACTGGAAAGAAGCTTTCTGAGAAACTGCTCTGTGTTCTGTTAATTCATCTCACAGGGTTACATCTTTCCCTTCAAGAAGCCTTTCGCTACGGCCGTTCTTGTGGAATTGGCAAAGGGATATTTGGAAGCCCATAGAGGGCTATGGTGAAAAAGGAAATATCTTCCGTTCAAAACTGGAAACAAGCTTTCTGAGAAACTGCTCTGTGTTCTGTTGATTCATCTCACAGACTTACATCTTTCCCTTCAAGAAGCCTTTCGCTAAGGCTGTTCTTGTGGAATTGGCAAAGGGATATTTGGAAGCCCATAGATGGCTATGGAGAAAAAGCAAATATCTTCCGTTCAAAACTCGAAAGAAGCTTTCTGAGAAACTGCTCTGTGTTCTGTTAATTCATCTCACAGAGTTACATCTTTCCCTTCAAGAAGCCTTTCGCTAAGGCTGTTCTTGTGGAAGTGGCAAAGGGATATTTGGAAGCCCACAGAGGGCTATGGTGAAAAAGAAAATATCTTCCGTTCAAAACTCGAAAGAAGCTTTCTGAGAAACTGCTCTGTGTTCTGTTAATTCATCTCACAGAGTTATATCTTTCCCTTCAAGAAGCCTTTCGCTAAGGCTGTTCTTGTGGAATTGGCAAAGGGATATTTGGAAGCCCATAGAGGGCTATGGTGAAAAAGGAAATATCTTCCGTTCAAAACTGGAAAGAAGCTTTTTGAGAAACTACTCTGTGTTCTGTTAATTCATCTCACAGAGTTACATCTTTTCCTTCAAGAAGCCTTTCGCTAAGGCTGTTCTTGTGGAATTGGCAAAGGGATATTTGGAAACCCATAGAGGGCTATGGGCAAAAAGGAAATATCTTCCGTTCAATACTGGAAAGAAGCTTTCTGAGAAACTGCTCTGTGTTCTGTTAATTCATCTCACAGAGTTACATGTTTCCCTTCAAGAAGCCTTTCACTAAGGCTGTTCTTGTGGAATTGGGAAAGGGATATTTGGAAGCCCATAGAGGGCTATTTTGAAAAAGGAAATATCTTCCGTTCAAAACTGGAAAGAAGCTTTCTGAGAAACTGCTCTGTGTTCTGTTAATTCATCTCACAGAGTTACATGTTTCCCTTCAAGAAGCCTTTCGCTAAGGCTGTTCTTGTGAAATTGGCAAAGGGATATTTGGAAGCCCATAGAGGGCTATGGTGAAAAAGGAAATATCTTCCGTTCAAAACTGGAAAGAAGCTTTCTGAGAAACTACTCTGTGTTCTGTTATTTCATCTCACAGAGTTACATCTTTCCCTTCAAGAAGCCTTTCGCTAAGTCTGTTCTTGTGGAATTGGCAAAGGGATATTTGGAAGCCCATAGAGGGCTATGGTGAAAAAGGAAATATCTTCCGTTCAAAACTGGAAAGAAGCTTTCTGAGAAACTGCTCTGTGTTCTGTTAATTCATCCCACAGAGTTACATCTTTCCCTTCAAGAAGCCTTTCGCTAAGGCTGTTCTTGTGGAATTGGCAAAGGGATATTTGGAAGCCCATAGGGGGCTACGGTGATAAAGGAAATATCTTCCGTTCAAAACTGGAAAGAAGCTTTCTGAGAAACTGTTCTGTGTTCTGTTAATTCATCTCACAGAGTTACATCTTTCTCTTCAAGAAGACTTTCGCTAAGGCGGTTCTTGTGGAATTGGCAAAGGGATATTTGGAAGCCCATAGAGGGCTATGGTGAAAAAGCAAATATCTTCCGTTCAAAACTCGAAAGAAGCTTTGTGAGAAACGGCTCTGTGTTCTGTTAATTCATCGCACAGAGTTACATCTTTCCCTTCAAGAAGCCTTTCGCTAAGGCTGTTCTTGTGGAATTGGCAAAGGGATATTTGGAAGCCCATAGAGGGCTATGGTGAAAAAGGAAATATCTTCCGTTCAAAACTGGAAAGAAGCTTTCTGAGAAACTACTCTGTGTTCTGTTAATTCATCTCACAGAGTTACATCTTTCCCTTCAAGAAGCCTTTCGCTAAGTCTGTTCTTGTGGAATTGGCAAAGGGATATTTGGAAGCCCATAGAGGGCTATGGTGAAAAAGGAAATATCTTCCGTTCAAAACTGGAAAGAAGCTTTCTGAGAAACTGCTCTGTGTTCTGTTAATTCATCCCACAGAGTTACATCTTTCCCTTCAAGAAGCCTTTCGCTAAGGCTGTTCTTGTGGAATTGGCAAAGGTATATTTGGAAGCCCATAGGGGGCTACGGTGATAAAGGAAATATCTTCCGTTCAAAACTGGAAAGAAGCTTTCTGAGAAACTGTTCTGTGTTCTGTTAATTCATCTCACAGAGTTACATCTTTCTCTTCAAGAAGACTTTCGCTAAGGCGGTTCTTGTGGAATTGGCAAAGGGATATTTGGAAGCCCATAGAGGGCTATGGTGAAAAAGCAAATATCTTCCGTTCAAAACTCGAAAGAAGCTTTCTGAGAAACGGCTCTGTGTTCTGTTAATTCATCTCACAGAGTTACATCTTTCTCTTCAAGAAGACTTTCGCTAAGGCGGTTCTTGTGGAATTGGCAAAGGGATATTTGGAAGCCCATAGAGGGCTATGGTGAAAAAGCAAATATCTTCCGTTCAAAACTCGAAAGAAGCTTTCTGAGAAACGGCTCTGTGTTCTGTTAATTCATCTCGCAGAGTTACATCTTTCCCTTCAAGAAGCCTTTCGCTAAGTCTGTTCTTGTGGAATTGGCAAAGGGATATTTGGAAGCCCATAGAGGGCTATGGTGAAAAAGGAAATATCTTCCGTTCAAAACTGGAAAGAAGCTTTCTGAGAAACTGCTCTGTGTTCTGTTAATTCATCCCACAGAGTTACATCTTTCCCTTCAAGTAGCCTATCGCCAAGGCTGTTCTTGTGGAATTGGCAAAGGGATATTTGGAAGCCCATAGAGGGCTATTTTGAAAAAGGAAATATCTTCCGTTCAAAACTGGAAAGAAGCTTTCTGAGAAACTGCTCTGTGTTCTGTTAATTCATCTCACAGAGTTACATCTTTCCCTTCAAGAAGCCTTTCGCTAAGGCTGTTCTTGTGGAATTGGCAAAGGGATATTTGGAAGCCCATAGAGGGCTATGGAGAAAAAGCAAATATCTTCCGTTCAAAACTGGAAAGAAGCTTTCTGAGAAACTGCTTTGTGTTCTGTTAATTCATCTCACAGGGTTACATCTTTCCCTTCAAGAAGCCTTTCGCTACGGCCGTTCTTGTGGAATTGGCAAAGGGATATTTGGAAGCCCATAGAGGGCTATGGTGAAAAAGGAAATATCTTCCGTTCAAAACTGGAAACAAGCTTTCTGAGAAACTGCTCTGTGTTCTGTTAATTCATCTCACAGAGTTACATCTTTCCCTTCAAGTAGCCTTTCGCCAAGGCTGTTCTTGTGGAATTGGCAAAGGGATATTTGGAAGCCCATAGAGGGCTATGGAGAAAAAGCAAATATCTTCCCTTCAAAACTGGAAACAAGCTTTCTGAGAAACTGCTCTGTGTTCTGTTGATTCATCTCACAGAGTTACATCTTTCCCTTCAAGAAGCCTTTCGCTAAGGCTGTTCTTGTGGAATTGGCAAAGGGATATTTGGAAGCCCTTAGAGGGCTATGGAGAGAAAGCAAATATCTTCCGTTCAAAACTGGAAAGAAGCTTTCTGAGAAACTGCTCTGTGTTCTGTTAATTCATGTCACAGAGTTACATCTTTCCCTTCAAGAAGCCTTTCGCTAAGCCTGTTCTTGTGGAATTGGCAAAGGGATATTTGGAAGCCCATAGAGGGCTATGGTTTAAAAGGAAGTATCTTCCGTTCAAAACTGGAAAGAAGCTTTCTGAGAAACTGCTCTGTGTTCTGTTAATTCATCTCCCAGAGTTACATCTTTCCCTTCAAGAAGCCTTTCGCTGAGGCTGTTCTTGTGGAATTGGCAAAGGGATATTTGGAAGCCCATAGAGGGCTATGGAGAAAAAGCAAATACCTTCCGTTCAAAACTGGAAAGAAGCTTTCTGAGAAACTGCTCTGTGTTCTGTTAATTCATCTCACAGAGTTACATCTTTCCCTTCAAGAAGCCTTTCGCTAAGGCTGTTCTTGTGGAATTGGCAAAGGGATATTTGGAAGCCCATAGAGGGCTATGGTGAAAAAGCAAATATCTTCCGTTCAAAACTGGAAAGAAGCTTTCTGAGAAACTACTCTTTGTTCTGTTAATTCATGTCACAGAGTTACATCTTTCCCTTCAAGAAGCCTTTCGCTAAGGCTGTTCTTGTGGAATTGGCAAAGGGATGTTTGGAAGCCCATAGAGGGCTATGGTGAAAAAGGAAATATCTTCCGTTCAAAACTGGAAAGAAGCTTTCTGAGAAACTGCTCTGTGTTCTGTTAATTCATCTCACAGAGTTACATCTTTTCCTTCAAGAAGCCTTTCGCTAAGGCTGTTCTTGTGGAATTGGCAAAGGGATATTTGGAAGCCCATAGAGGGCTATGGTGAAAAAGGAAATATCTTCCGTTCAAAACTCGAAAGAAGCTTTCTGAGAAACTGTTCTGTGTTCTGTTAATTCATCTCCCAGAGTTACATCTTTCCCTTCAAGAAGGCTTTCGCTAAGGCTGTTCTTGTGGAATTGGGTAAGGGATATTTGGAAGCCCATAGAGGGCTATGGTGAAAAAGGAAATATCTTCCGTTCAAAACTGGAAAGAAGCTTTCTGAGAAACTGCTCTGTGTTCTGTTAATTCATGTCACAGAGTTACATGTTTTCCTTCAAGAAGCCTTTCGCTACGGCTGTTCTTGTGGAACTCTGTGAGATGAATTAACAGAACACATAGCAGTTTCTCAGAAAGCTTCTTTCCATTTTTGAACGGAAGATATTTCCTTTTTCACCATAGCCCTCTATGGGCTTCCAAATATCCCTTTGCCAATTCCACAAGAACGGCCTTAGCAAAAGGCTTATTGGAGGGAAAGATGTAACTCTTTGAGATGAATTAACAGAACACGGAGCAGTTTCTTAGAAAGCTTCTTTCCAGTTTTGAAGGGAAGATATTTCCTTTTTACCATAGCCCTCTAAGGGCTTCCAAATATCCCTTTGCCAATTCCACAAGAACAGCCTTAGCGAAAGGCTTCTTGAAGGGAAAGTTGTAACTCTGTGACATGAATTAACAGAACACAGAGCAGTTTCTCAGAAAGCTTCTTTCCAGTTTTGAACGGAAGATATATACTTTTTCACCAGAGCCCTCTATGGGCTTCCAAATATCCCTTTGCCAATTCCACAAGAACAGCCTTAACGAAAGGCTTCTTGAAGGGAAAGATGTAACTCTGTGAGATGAATTAACAGAACACAGAGCAGTTTCCCAGAAAGATTCTTTCCAGTTTTGAACGGAAGATATTTCCTTTTTCTCCATAGCCCTCTATGGGCTTCCAAATATCCCTTTGCCAATTTCACAAGAACAGCCTTAGCGAAAGGCTTCTTGAAGGGAAAGATGTAACTCTGTGAGATGAATTAACAGAACACAGAGCAGTTTCTCAGAAAGCTTCTTTCCAGTTTTGAACGGAAGATATTTCCTTTTTCACCATAGCCCTCTAAGGGCTTCCAAATATCCCTTTGCCAATTCCACAAGAACAGCCTTAGCGAAAGGCTTCTTGAAGGGAAAGATGTAACTCTGTGAGGTGAATTAACAGAACACAGAGCAGTTTCTCAGAAAGCTTCTGTCCAGTTTTGAACGGAAGATATTTCCTTTTTCACCATAGCCCTCTAAGGGCTTCCAAGTATCCCTTTGCCAATTCCACAAGAACAGCCTTAGCGGAAGTCTTCTTGAAGGGAAAGATGTAACTCTGGGAGATGAATTAACAGAACACAGAGCAGTTTCTCAGAAAGCTTCTTTCCAGTTTTGAACGGAAGATATTTCCTTTTTCACCGTAGCCCTCTATGGGCTTCCAAATATCCCTTTGCCAATTCCACAGGAACAGCCTTAGGGAAAGGCTTCTTGAAGGGAAAGATGTAACTCTGTGAGATGAATTAACAGAACACAGAGCAGTTTCTCAGAAAGCTTCTGTCCAGTTTGGAACGGAAGATATTTCCTTTTTCACCATAGCCCTCTATGGGCTTCCAAATATCCCACTGCCAATTCCACAAGAACAGCCTTAGCGAAAGGCTTCTTGAAGGGAAAGATGTAACTCTGTGAGATGAATAAACAGAACACAGAGGAGTTTCTCAGAAAGCTTCTTTCCAGTTTTGAACGGAACATATTTCGTTTTTCACCATAGCCCTCTATGGGCTTCCAAATATCCCTTTGCCAATTCCAGAAGAACAGCCTTAGCGAAAGGCTTCTTGAAGGGAAAGATGTAACTCTGTGAGATGAATTTCAGAACACAGAGTAGTTTCTCCGAAAGCTTCTTTCCAGTTAAGAACGGAAGATATTTCCTATTTCACCACAGCCCTCTATGGGCTTCCAAATATCCCTTTGCCAATTAAACAAGAACGGCCTTAACGAAAGGCTTCTTGAAGGGAAAGATGTAACTCTGTGAGATGAATTAACAGAACACAGAGCAGTTTCTCAAAAAGCTTCTTTCCTGTTAAGAACGGAAGATATTTCCTTTTTCACCATAGCCCTCTTTGGGCTTCCAAATATCCCTTTGCCAATTCCACAAGAACAGCCTTAGCGAAAGGGTACTTGAAGGGAAAGATGTAACTCTGTGAGATGAATTAACAGAACACAGAGCAGTTTCTCAGAAAGCTTCTTTCCAGTTTTGAACGGAAGATATTTCCTTTCTCACCATAGCCCTCTAAGGGCTTCCAAATATCCCTTTGCCAATTCCACAAGAACAGATTTAGCGAAAGGCTTGTTGAAGGGAAAGGTGTAACTCTGTGACATGAATTAACAGAACACAGAGCAGTTTCTCAGAAAGCTTCTTTCCAGTTTTGAACGGAAGATATATCCTTTTTCACCATAGCCCTCTAAGGGCTTCCAAATATCCCTTTGCCAATTCCACAAGAACAGCCTTAGCGAAAGGCTTCTTGAAGGGAAAGATGTAACTCTGTGAGATGAATTAACAGAACACAGAGCAGTTTCTCAGAAAGCTTCTTTCCAGTTTTGAACGGAAGATATTTCCTTTTTCACCGTAGCCCTCTATGGGCTTCCAAATATCCCTTTGCCAATTCCACACGAACAGCCTTAGCGAAAGGCTTCTTGAAGGGAAAGATGTAACTCTGTGAGATGAATTAACAGAACACAGAGCAGTTTCTCAGAAAGCTTCTGTCCAGTTTTGAACGGAAGATATTTCCTTTTTCACCATAGCGCTCTATGGGCTTCCAAATATCCCACTGCCAATTCCACAAGAACAGCCTTAGCGAAAGGCTTCTTGAAGGGAAAGATGTAACTCTGTGAGATGAATTAACAGAACACAGAGCAGTTTCCTTTTTCACCATAGCCCTCTATGGGCTTCCAAATATCCCTTTGCCAATTCCACAAGAACAGCCTTAGCGAAAGGCTTCTTGAAGGGAAAGATGTAACTCTGTGACATAAATTAACAGAACACAGAGCAGTTTCTCAGAAAGCTTCTTTCCACTTTTGAACGGAAGATATATCCTTTTTCACCATAGCCCTCTAAGGGCTTCCTAATATCCCTTTGCCAATTCCACAAGAACAGCCTTAGCGAAAGGCTTCTTGAAGGGAAAGATGTAACTCTGTGAGATGAATTAACAGAACACAGAGCAGTTTCTCAAGAAGATTCTTTCCAGTTTTCAACGGAAGATATTTCCTTTTTCACCATAGCCCTCTAGGGGCTTCCAAATATCCTTTTGCCAATTCCACAAGAACAGCCTTAGCGAAAGGCTTCTTGAAGGGAAAGATGTAACTCTGTGACATGAATTAACAGAACACAGAGCAGTTTCTCAGAAAGCTTCTTTCCAGTTTGGAACGGAAGATATTTCCTTTTTCACCCTAGCCCTCCAGGGGCTTCGAAATATCCCTTTGCCAATTCACAAGAACAGCCTTTGCGAAAGGCTTCTTGAAGGGAAAGATGTAACTCTGTGAGATGAATTAGCAGAACACAGAGCAGTTTCTCAGAAAGCTTCTTTCCAGCTTTGAACGGAAGATATTTCCTTTTTCACCATAGCCCTCTATGGGCTTCCAAATATCCCTTTGCCAATTCCACAAGAACAGCCTTAGCGAAAGGCTTATTGAAGGGAAAGATGTAACTCTGTGACATGAATTAACAGAACACAGAGCAGTTTCTCAGAAAGCTTCTTTCCAGTTTTGAACGGAAGATATATCCTTTTTCACCATAGCCCTCTATAGGCTTCCAATTATCCCTTTGCCAATTCCACAAGAACAGCCTTAGCGAAAGGCTTCTTGAAGGGAAAGATGTAATTCTGTGAGATGAATTAACAGAACACAGAGCAGTTTCTCAAAAAGATTCTTTCCAGTTTTCAACGGAAGATATTTCCTTTTTCACCATAGCCCTCTATGGGCTTCCAAATATCCCACTGCCAATTCCACAAGAACAGCCTTAGCGAAAGGCTTCTTGAAGGGAAAGATGTAACTCTGTGAGATGAATTAACAGGACACAGAGCAGTTTCCCAGAAAGCTTCTTTCCAGTTTTGAACGGAAGATATTTCCTTTTTCACCATAGCCCTCTATGGGCTTCCAAATATCCCTTTGCCAATTCCACAAGAACAGTCTTAGCGAAAGGCTTCTTGAAGGGGAAGATGTAACTCTGTGAGATGAATTAACAGAACACAGAGCAGTTTCTCAGAAAGCTTCTTTCCAGTTTTGAACGGAAGATATTTCCTTTCTCACCATAGCCCTCTAAGGGCTTCCAAATATCCCTTTGCCAATTCCACAAGAACAGCCTTAGCGAAAGGCTTCTTGAAGGGAAAGATGTAACTCTGTGACATAAATTAACAGAACACAGAGCAGTTTCTCAGAAAGCTTCTTTCCACTTTTGAACGGAAGATATATCCTTTTTCACCATAGCCCTCTATGGGCTTCCAAATATCCCTTTGCCAATTCCACAAGAACAGCCTCAGCGAAAGGCTTCTTGAAGGGAAAGATGTAACTCTGTGAGATGAATTAACAGAACACAGAGCAGTTTCTCAAAAAGATTCTTTGCAGTTTTCAAAGGAAGATATTTCCTTTTTCACCATAGCCCTCTATGGGCTTCCAAATATCCCACTGCCAATTCCACAAGAACAGCCTTAGCGAAAGGCTTCTTGAAGGGAAAGATGTAACTCTGTGAGATGAATTAACAGGACACAGAGCAGTTTCCCAGAAAGCTTTTCTCCAGTTTTGAACGGAAGAGATTTCCTTTGTAACCATAGCCCTCTATGGGCTTCCAAATATCCCTCTGCCAATTCCACAATAACAGCCTTAGCGAAAGGCTTCTTGAAGGGAAAGATGTAACTCTGTGAGATGAATTAACAGAACAAAGAGCAGTTTCCCAGAAAGCTTCTTTCCAGTTTTGAACCGAAGATATTTCCTTTTTCACCGTAGCCCTCTATGGGCTTCCAAATATCCCACTGCCAATTCCACAAGCACAGCCTTAGCGAAAGGCTTCTTGAAGGGAAAGATGTAACTCTGTGAGATGAATTAACAGAACACAGAGCAGTTTCTCAGAAAGCTTCTTTCCAGTTTTGAACGGAAGATATTTCCTTTTTCACCATAGCCCTCTATGGGGTTCCAAATATCCCTTTGCCAATTCCATAAGAACAGCCTTAGCGAAAGGCTTCTTGAGGGGAAAGATGGAACTCTGTGACATGAATTAACAGAACACAGAGCAGTTTCCTTTTTCACCATAGCCCTCTATGGGCTTCCAAATATCCCTTTGCCAATTCAACAAGAACAGCGTTAGCGAAAGGCTTCTTGAAGGGAAAGATGTAACTCTGTGAGATGAATTAACAGAACACAGAGCAGTTTCTCAGAAAGCTTCTTTCCAGTTTTGAACGGAAGATATTTCCTTTTTCACCATAGCCCTCTATTGGCTTCCAAATATCCCTTTGCCAATTCCACAAGAACAGCCTTAGCGAAAGGCTTCTTGAAAGGAAAGATGTAACTCTGTGAGATGAATTAACAGAACACAGAGCAGTTTCTCAGAAAGCGTCTTTCCAGTTTTGAACGGAAGATATTTCCTTTTTCACCATAGCCCTCTATGGGCTTCCAAATATCCCACTGCCAATTCCACAAGAACAGCCTTAGCGAAAGGCTTCTTGAAGGGTAAGATGTAAGTCTGTGAGATGAATTAACAGAACACAGAGCAGTTTCCCAGAAAGCTTCTTTCCAGTTTTGAACGGAAGATATTTCCTTTTTCACCATAGCCCTCTACTGGCTTCCAAATATCCCACTGCCAATTCCACAAGAACAGCCTTAGCGAAAGGCTTCTTGAAGGGAAAGATGTTACTCTGTGACATGAATTAACAGAACACAGAGCAGTTTCCCAGAAAGCTTCTTTCCAGTTTTGAACGGAAGATATTTCCTTTTTCACCATAGGCCTCTATGGGCTTCCAAATATCCCTTTGCCAATTCCTCAAGAACATCCTTAGCGAAAGGCTTCTTGAAGGGAAAGATGTAACTCTGTGAGATGAATTAACAGAACACAGAGCAGTTTCTCAGAAAGCTTCTTTCGAGTTTTGAACGGAAGATATTTCCTTTCTCACCAGAGCCCTCTAAGGGCTTCCTAATATCCCTTTGCCAATTCCACAAGAACAGCCTTAGCGAAAGGCTTCCTGAAGGGAAAGATGTAACTCTGTGACATGAATTAACAGAACACAGAGCAGTTTCTCAGAAAGCTTCTTTCCAGTTTTGAACGGAAGATATATCCTTTTTCACCATAGCCCTCTATGGGCTTCCAAATATCCCTTTGCCAATTCCACAAGAACAGCCTTAGGGAAAGGCTTCTTGAAGGGAAAGATGTAACTCTGTGAGATGAATTAACAGAACACAGAGCAGTTTCTCAGAAAGCTTCTTTCCAGTTTTGAACGGAAGATATTCCCTTTTTCACCATAGCCCTCTATGGGCTTCCAAATATCCCTTTGCCAATTCCACAAGAACAGCCTTAGCGAAAGGCTTCTTGAAGGAAAAGATGTAACTCTGTGACATGAATTAACAGAACACAGAGCAGTTTCCTTTTTCACCATACCCCTCTATGGGCTTCCAAATATCCCTTTGCCGATTCCACAAGAACAGCCTTAGCGAAAGGCTTCTTGAAGGGAAAGATGTAACTCTGTGAGATGAATTAACAGAACACAGAGCAGTTTCTGAGAAAGCTTCCTTCCAGTTTTGAACGGAAGATATTTCCTTTTTCACCATAGCCCTCTATGGGCTTCCAAGTATCACTTTGCCAATTCCACAAGAACAGCCTTAGCGAAAGTCTTCTTGAAGGGAAAGATGTAACTCTGTGAGATGAATTAACAGAACACAGAGCAGTTTCTCAAAAATATTCTTTCCAGTTTTCAACGGAAGATATTTCCTTTTTCACCATAGCCCTCTATGGGCTTCCAAATATCCCTTTGCCAATTCCACAACAACAGCCTTAGCGAAAGGCTTCTTGAAGGGAAAGATGTAACTCTGTGAGATGAATTAACAGAACACAGAGCAGTTTCTCAGAAAGCTTCTTTCCAGTTAAGAACGGAAGATATTTCCTTTTTCACAATAACCCTCTATGGGCTTCCAAATATCCCTTTGCCAGTTCAACAAGAACAGCGTTAGCGAAAGGCTTCATGAAGGGAAAGATGTAACTCTGTGAGATGAATTAACAGAACACAGAGCAGTTTCTCAGAAAGCTTCTTTCCAGTTTTGAACGGAAGATATTTCCTATTTCACCGTAGCCCTCTATGGGCTTCCAAATATCCCTTTGCCAATTCCACAGGAACAGCCTTAGCGAAAGGCTTCTTGAAGGGAAAGATGTAACTCTGTGAGATGAATTAACAGAACACAGAGCAGTTTCTCAGAAAGCTTCTTTCCAGTTTTGAACCGAAGATATTTCCTTTTTCACCGTAGCCCTCTATGGGCTTCCAAATATCCCACTGCCAATTCCACAAGAACAGCCTTAGCGAAAGGCTTCTTGAAGGGAAAGATGTAACTCTGTGAGATGAATTAACAGAACACAGAGCAGTTTACCAGAAAGCTTCTTTAAAGTTTTGAACGGAAGATATTTCCTTTTTCACCATAGCCCTCTACGGGCTTCCAAATATCCCTCTGCCAATTCCACAATAACAGCCTTAGCGAAAGCCTTCTTGAAGGGAAAGATGTAACTCTGTGAGATGAATTAACAGAACAAAGAGCAGTTTCCCAGAAAGCTTCTTTCCAGTTTAGAACGGAAGATATTTCCTTTTTCACCATAGCCCTCTATGGGCTTCCAAATATCCCTTTGCCAATTCCAAAAGAACAGCCTTAGCGAAAGGCTTCTTGAAGGGAAAGATGTAACTCTGTGAGATGAATTAACAGAACACAGAGCAGTTTCTCAGAAAGCTTCTTTCCAGTTTTGAACGGAAGATATTTCCTTTTTCACCATAGCCCTCTATGGGGTTCCAAATATCCCTTTGCCAATTCCATAAGAACAGCCTTAGCGAAAGGCTTCTTGAAGGGAAAGATGGAACTCTGTGACATGAATTAACAGAACACAGAGCAGTTTCCTTTTTCACCATAGCCCTCTATGGGCTTCCAAATATCCCTTTGCCAATTCAACAAGAACAGCGTTAGCGAAAGGCTTCTTGAAGGGAAAGATGTAACTCTGTGAGATGAATTAACAGAACACAGAGCAGTTTCTCAGAAAGCTTCTTTCCAGTTTTGAACGGAAGATATTTCCTTTTTCACCATAGCCCTCTATTGGCTTCCAAATATCCCTTTGCCAATTCCACAAGAACAGCCTTAGCGAAAGGCTTCTTGAAAGGAAAGATGTAACTCTGTGAGATGAATTAACAGAACACAGAGCAGTTTCTCAGAAAGCGTCTTTCCAGTTTTGAACGGAAGATATTTCCTTTTTCACCATAGCCCTCTATGGGCTTCCAAATATCCCACTGCCAATTCCACAAGAACAGCCTTAGCGAAAGGCTTCTTGAAGGGTAAGATGTAAGTCTGTGAGATGAATTAACAGAACACAGAGCAGTTTCCCAGAAAGCTTCTTTCCAGTTTTGAACGGAAGATATTTCCTTTTTCACCATAGCCCTCTACTGGCTTCCAAATATCCCACTGCCAATTCCACAAGAACAGCCTTAGCGAAAGGCTTCTTGAAGGGAAAGATGTTACTCTGTGACATGAATTAACAGAACACAGAGCAGTTTCCCAGAAAGCTTCTTTCCAGTTTTGAACGGAAGATATTTCCTTTTTCACCATAGGCCTCTATGGGCTTCCAAATATCCCTTTGCCAATTCCTCAAGAACATCCTTAGCGAAAGGCTTCTTGAAGGGAAAGATGTAACTCTGTGAGATGAATTAACAGAACACAGAGCAGTTTCTCAGAAAGCTTCTTTCGAGTTTTGAACGGAAGATATTTCCTTTCTCACCATAGCCCTCTAAGGGCTTCCTAATATCCCTTTGCCAATTCCACAAGATCAGCCTTAGCGAAAGGCTTCTTGAAGGAAAAGATGTAACTCTGTGACATGAATTAACAGAACACAGAGCAGTTTCCTTTTTCACCATACCCCTCTATGGGCTTCCAAATATCCCTTTGCCGATTCCACAAGAACAGCCTTAGCGAAAGGCTTCTTGAAGGGAAAGATGTAACTCTGTGAGATGAATTAACAGAACACAGAGCAGTTTCTGAGAAAGCTTCCTTCCAGTTTTGAACGGAAGATATTTCCTTTTTCACCATAGCCCTCTATGGGCTTCCAAGTATCACTTTGCCAATTCCACAAGAACAGCCTTAGCGAAAGTCTTCTTGAAGGGAAAGATGTAACTCTGTGAGATGAATTAACAGAACACAGAGCAGTTTCTCAAAAATATTCTTTCCAGTTTTCAACGGAAGATATTTCCTTTTTCACCATAGCCCTCTATGGGCTTCCAAATATCCCTTTGCCAATTCCACAACAACAGCCTTAGCGAAAGGCTTCTTGAAGGGAAAGATGTAACTCTGTGAGATGAATTAACAGAACACAGAGCAGTTTCTCAGAAAGCTTCTTTCCAGTAAAGAACGGAAGATATTTCCTTTTTCACAATAACCCTCTATGGGCTTCCAAATATCCCTTTGCCAGTTCAACAAGAACAGCGTTAGCGAAAGGCTTCATGAAGGGAAAGATGTAACTCTGTGAGATGAATTAACAGAACACAGAGCAGGTTCTCAGAAAGCTTCTTTCCAGTTTTGAACGGAAGATATTTCCTATTTCACCGTAGCCCTCTATTGGCTTCCAAATATCCCTTTGCCAATTCCACAGGAACAGCCTTAGCGAAAGGCTTCTTGAAGGGAAAGATGTAACTCTGTGAGATGAATTAACAGAACACAGAGCAGTTTCTCAGAAAGCTTCTTTCCAGTTTTGAACCGAAGATATTTCCTTTTTCACCGTAGCCCTCTATGGGCTTCCAAATATCCCACTGCCAATTCCACAAGAACAGCCTTAGCGAAAGGCTTCTTGAAGGGAAAGATGTAACTCTGTGAGATGAATTAACAGAACACAGAGCAGTTTACCAGAAAGCTTCTTTAAAGTTTTGAACGGAAGATATTTCCTTTTTCACCATAGCCCTCTATGGGCTTCCAAATATCCCTCTGGCAATTCCACAATAACAGCCTTAGCGAAAGCCTTCTTGAAGGGAAAGATGTAACTCTGTGAGATGAATTAACAGAACAAAGAGCAGTTTCCCAGAAAGCTTCTTTCCAGTTTAGAACGGAAGATATTTCCTTTTTCACCATAGCCCTCTATGGGCTTCCAAATATCCCTTTGCCAATTCCAAAAGAACAGCCTTAGCGAAAGGCTTCTTGAAGGGAAAGATGTAACTGTGTGAGATGAATTAACAGAACACAGAGCAGTTTCTCAGAAAGCTTCTTTCCAGTTTTGAACGGAGGATATTTCCTTTTTCACCATAGCCCTCTATGGGCTTCCAAATATCCCTTTGCCAATTCCAGAAGAACAGCCTTAGCGAAAGGCTTCTTGAAGGGAAAGATGTAACTCTGGGAGATGAATTAACAGAACACAGAGCAGTTTCTCAGAATGCTTCTTTCCAGTTTTGAACGGAAGATATTTCCTTTTTCACCATAGCCCTCTATGGGGTTCCAAATATCCCTTTGCCAATTCCACAAGAACAGCCTTAGCGAAAGGCTTCTTGAAGGGAAAGATGGAACTCTGTGACATGAATTAACAGAACACAGAGCAGTTTCCTTTTTCACCATAGCCCTCTATGGGCTTCCAAATATCCCTTTGCCAATTCAACAAGAACAGCGTTAGCGAAAGGCTTCTTGAAGGGAAAGATGTAACTGTGTGAGATGAATTAACAGAACACAGAGTAGTTTCTCAGAAAGCTTCTTTCCAGTTTTGAACGGAAGATATTTCCTTTTTCACCATAGCCCTCTATTGGCTTCCAAATATCCCTTTGCCAATTCCACAAGAACAGCCTTAGCGAAAGGCTTCTTGAAGGGAAAGATGTAACTCTGTGAGATGAATTAACAGAACACAGAGCAGTTTCTCAGAAAGCTTCTGTCCAGTTTTGAACGGAAGATATTTCCTTTTTCACCATAGCCCTCTATGGGCTTCCAAATATCCCACTGCCAATTCCACAAGAACAGCCTTAGCGAAAGGCTTCTTGAAGGGAAAGATGTAACTCTGTGAGATGAATTAACAGAACACAGAGCAGTTTCCCAGAAAGCTTCTTTCCAGTTTTAAACGGAAGATATTTCCTTTTTCACCATAGCCCTCTACTGGCTTCCAAATATCCCACTGCCAATTCCACAAGAACAGCCTTAGCGAAAGGCTTCTTGAAGGGAAAGATGTTACTCTGTGACATGAATTAACAGAACACAGAGCAGTTTCCCAGAAAGCTTCTTTCCAGTTTTGAACGGAAGATATTTCCTTTTTCACCATAACCCTCTATGGGCTTCCAAATATCCCTTTGCCAATTCCTCAAGAACATCCTTAGCGAAAGGCTTCTTGAAGGGAAAGATGTAACTCTGTGAGATGAATTAACAGAACACAGAGCAGTTTCTCAGAAAGCTTCTTTCGAGTTTTGAACGGAAGATATTTCCTTTCTCACCATAGCCCTCTAAGGGCTTCCTAATATCCCTTTGCCAATTCCACAAGAACAGCCTTAGCGAAAGGCTTCCTGAAGGGAAAGATGTAACTCTGTGACATGAATTAACAGAACACAGAGCAGTTTCTCAGAAAGCTTCTTTCCAGTTTTGAACGGAAGATATATCCTTTTTCACCATAGCCCTCTATGGGTTTCCAAATATCCCTTTGACAATTCCTCAAGAACAGCCTTAGCGAAAGGCTTCTTGAAGGGAAAGATGTAACTCTGTGAGATGAATTAACAGAACACAGAGCAGTTTCTCAGAAAGCTTCTTTCCAGTTTTGAACGGAAGATATTCCCTTTTTCACCATAGCCCTCTATGGGCTTCCAAATATCCCTTTGCCAATTCCACAAGAACAGCCTTAGCGAAAGGCTTCTTGAAGGAAAAGATGTAACTCTGTGACATGAATTAACAGAACACAGAGCAGTTTCCTTTTTCACCATACCCCTCTATGGGCTTCCAAATATCCCTTTGCCGATTCCACAAGAACAGCCTTAGCGAAAGGCTTCTTGAAGGGAAAGATGTAACTCTGTGAGATGAATTAACAGAACACAGAGCAGTTTCTGAGAAAGCTTCCTTCCAGTTTTGAACGGAAGATATATCCTTTTTCAACATAGCCCTCTATGGGCTTCCAAGTATCCCTTTGCCAATTCCACAAGAACAGCCTTAGCGAAAGTCTTCTTGAAGGGAAAGATGTAACTCTGTGAGATGAATTAACAGAACACAGAGCAGTTTCTCAAAAATATTCTTTCCAGTTTTGAACGGAAGATATTTCCTTTTTCACCATAGCCCTCTATGGGCTTCCAAATATCCCTTTGCCAATTCCACAACAACAGCCTTAGCGAAAGGCTTCTTGAAGGGAAAGATGTAACTCTGTGAGATGAATTAACAGAACACAGAGCAGTTTCTCAGAAAGCTTCTTTCCAGTTAAGAACGGAAGATATTTCCTTTTTCACAATAACCCTCTATGGGCTTCCAAATATCCCTTTGCCAGTTCAACAAGAACAGCGTTAGCGAAAGGCTTCATGAAGGGAAAGATGTAACTCTGTGAGATGAATTAACAGAACACAGAGCAGTTTCTCAGAAAGCTTCTTTCCAGTTTTGAACGGAAGATATTTCCTATTTCACCGTAGCCCTCTATGGGCTTCCAAATATCCCTTTGCCAATTCCACAGGAACAGCCTTAGCGAAAGGCTTCTTGAAGGGAAAGATGTAACTCTGTGAGATGAATTAACAGAACACAGAGCAGTTTCTCAGAAAGCTTCTTTCCAGTTTTGAACCGAAGATATTTCCTTTTTCACCGTAGCCCTCTATGGGCTTCCAAATATCCCACTGCCAGTTCCACAAGAACAGCCTTAGTGAAAGGCTTCTTGAAGGGAAAGATGTAACTCTGTGAGATGAATTAACAGAACACAGAGCAGTTTCCCAGAAAGCTTCTTTAAAGTTTTGAACGGAAGATATTTCCTTTGTAACCATAGCCCTCTATGGGCTTCCAAATATCCCTCTGCCAATTCCACAATAACAGCCTTAGTGAAAGGCTTCTTGAAGGGAAAGATGTAACTCTGTGAGATGAATTAACAGAACAAAGAGCAGTTTCCCAGAAAGCTTCTTTCCAGTTTAGAACGGAAGATATTTCCTTTTTCACCATAGCCCTCTATGGGCTTCCAAATATCCCTTTGCCAATTCCAAAAGAACAGCCTTAGCGAAAGGCTTCTTGAAGGGAAAGATGTAACTCTGTGAGATGAATTAACATAACACAGAGCAGTTTCCCAGAAAGATTCTTTCCAGTTTTGAACGGAAGATATTTCCTTTTTCTCCATAGCCCTCTATGGGCTTCCAAATATCTCTTTGCCAATTCCACAAGAACAGCCTTAGCGAAAGGCTTCTTGAAGGGAAAGATGTAACTCTGTGAGATGAATTAACAGAACACAGAGCAGTTTCTCAGAAAGCTTCTTTCCAACCTTGAACGGAAGATATTTCCTTTTTCACCATAGCCCTCTATGGGCTTCCAAATATCCCTTTTTCAATTCCACAAGAACAGCCTTAGCGAAAGGCTTCTTGAAGGGAAAGATGTAACTCTGTGACATGAATTAACAGAACACAGAGCAGTTTCTCAGAAAGCTTCTTTCCAGTTTTGAACGGAAGATATTTCCTTTTTCACCATAGCCCTCTATGGGCTTCCAAATATCCCTTTGCCAATTCCACAAGAACAGCCTTAGAGAAAGGCTTCTTGAAGGGAAAGATGTAACTCTGTGAGATGAATTAACAGAACACAGAGCAGTTTCTCAAAAAGATTCTTTCCGGTTTTCAACGGAAGATATTTCCTTTTTCACCATAGCCCTCTATGGGCTTCCAAATATCCCACTGCCAATTCCACAAGAACAGCCTTAGCGAAAGGCTTCTTGAAGGGAAAGATGTAACTCTGTGAGATGAATTAACAGAACACAGAGCAGTTTCCTTTTTCACCATAGCCCTCTATGGGCTTCCAAATATCCCTTTGCCAATTGCACAAGAACAGCCTTAGCGAAAGTCTTCTTGAAGGGAAAGATGTAACTTTGTCAGATGAATTAACAGAACACAGAGCAATTTCTCAGAAAGCTTCTTTCCAGTTTTGAACGGAAGATATTTCCTTTTTCAAAAATAGCCCTCTATGGGCATCCAAATATCCCTTTGCCAATTCCACAAGAACAGCCTTAGCGAAAGGCTTCTTGAAGGGAAAGATGTAACTCTGTGAGATGAATTAACAGAACACAGAGCAGTTTCTGAGAAAGCTTCCTTCCAGTTTTGAACGGAAGATATTTCCTTTTTCACCATAGCCCTCTATGGGCTTCCAAGTATCCCTTTGCCAATTCCACAAGAACAGCCTTAGCGAAAGTCTTCTTGAAGGGAAAGATGTAACTCTGTGAGATGAATTAACAGAACACAGAGCAGTTTCTCAGAAAGCTTCTTTCCAGTTTTGAACGGAAGATATTTCCTTTTTCACCCTAGCCCTCTATGGGGTTCCAAATATCCCTTTGCCAATTCCACAAGAACAGCCTTAGCGAAAGGCTTCTTGAAGGGAAAGATGTAACTCTGTGAGATGAATTAACAGAACACAGAGCAGTTTCTCAGAAAGCTTCTTTCCAGTTAAGAACGGAAGATATTTCCTTTTCCACCATAGCCCTCTATGAGCTTCCAAATATCCCTTTGCGAATTCCACAAGAACAGCCTTAGTGAAAGGCTTCTTGAAGGGAAAGAGGTAACTCTGTGAGATGAATTAACAGAACACAGAGCAGTTTCTCCGAAAGCTTCTTTCCAGTTTTGAACGGAAGATATTTCCTTTTTCACCGTAGCCCTCTATGGGATTCCAAATATCCCTTTGCCAATTCCACAGGAACAGCCTTAGCGAAAGGCTCCTTGAAGGGTAAGATGTAACTCTGTGAGATGAATTAAAGAACACTGAGTAGTTTCTCAGAAAGCTTCTGTCCAGTTTTGAACGGAAGATATTTCCTTTTTCACCATAGCCCTCTATGGGCTTCCAAATATCCCACTGCCAATTCCACAAGAACAGCCTTAGCGAAAGGCTTCTTGAAGGGAAAGATGTAACTCTGTGAGATGAATTAACAGAACACAGAGCAGTTTCCCAGAAAGCTTCTTTCCAGTTTTGAACGGAAGATATTTCCTTTTTCACCATAGCCATCTACGGGCTTCCAAATATCCCACTGCCAATTCCACAAGAACGGCCTTAGCGAAGGCTTCTTGAAGGGAAAGATGTAATTCTGTGAGATGAATTAACAGAACACAGAGCAGTTTCCCAGAAAGCTTCTTTCCAGTTTTGAACGGAAGATATTTCCTTTTTCACCAGAGCCCTCTATGGGCTTCCAAATATCCCTTTGCCAATTCCACAAGAACAGCCTTAGCGATAGGCTTCTTAAAGGGAAAGATGTAACTCTGTGAGATGAATTAACAGAACACAGAACAGTTTCTCAGAAAGCTTCTTTCCAGTTTTGAACGGAAGATATTTCCTTTTTCACCATAGCTCTCTATGGGCTTCCAAATATCCCTTTGCCAATTCCACAAGAACAGCCTTAGCGAAAGGCTTCTTGAAAGGAAAGATGTAACTCTGTGACATGAATTAACAGAACACCGAGCAGTTTCCTTTTTCACCATAGCCCTCTATGGGCTTCCAAATATCCCTATGCCAATTCCACAAGCACAGCCTTAGCGAAAGGCTTCTTGAAGGGAAAGATGTAACTCTGTGAGATGAATTAACAGAACACAGAGCAGTTTCTCAGAAAGCTTCTTTCTAGTTTTGAACGGAAGATATTTCCTTTTTCACCATAGCCCTCTATGGGCTTCCAAATATCCCTTTGCCAATTCCACAAGAACAGCCTTAGAGAAAGGCTTCTTGAAGGGAAAGATGTAACTCTGTGAGATGAATTAACAGAACACAGAACAGTTTCTCAGGAATGTTCTTTCCAGTTTTGAACGGAAGATATTTCCTTTTTCACCATAGCCCTCTAAGGGCTTCTAAATATCCCTTTGCCAATTCCACAAGAACAGCCTTAGTGAAAGGCTTCTTGAAGGGAAAGATGTAACTCTGTGAGATGAATTAACAGAACACAGAGCAGTTTCTCAGAAAGCTTCCTTCCAGTTTTGAACGGAAGATATTTCCTTTTTAACCATAGCTCTCTATGGGCTTTCAAATATCCCTTTGCCAATTCCACATGAACAGCCTTAGCGAAAGGCTTCTTGAAGGGAAAGATGTAACTCTGTGAGATGAATTAACAGAACACAGAGCAGTTTCTAAGAAATCTTCTTTCTAGTTTTGAACGGCAGATATTGCCTTTTTCACCATAGCCCTCGAAGGGCTTATAAATTTCCCTTTCCCAATTCCACAAGAACAGCCTTAGCGAAAGGCTTCTTGAAGGGAAAGATGTAACTCTGTGAGATGAATTAAGAGAACACAGAGCAGTTTCTTAGAAACCTTGTTTCCAGTTTTGAACGGAAGATATTTCCTTTTTCACCATTGCCCTCTATGGGCTTCCACATATCCCTTTGCCAATTCCACAAGAACGGCCTTAGCGAAAGGCCTCTTGAAGGGAAAGATGTAACTCTGTGAGATGAATTAACAGAACACAGAGCAGTTTCTCAGAAAGCTTTTTCCAGTTTTGAACGGAAGATATTTCCTTTTTCACCATAGCCCTCTATGGGCTTCCAAATATCCCTTTGACAATTCCACAAGAACGGCTTTAGCGAAAGGCTTCTTGAAGGGAAAGATTAACTCTGTGAGATGAATTAACACAACACAGAGCAGTTTCTCAGAAAGCTTTTTTCCAGTTTTGAACGGAAGATATTTCCTTTTTCAGCATACCCCTCTATGGGCTTCCAAATATCCCTTTTCCAATTCCACAAGAACAGCCTTAGCGAAAGGCTTCTTGAAGGGAAGGATGTAACTCTGTGAGATGAATTAACAGAACACAGAGCAGTTTCTCAGAAAGCTTCTTTCCAGTTTTGAACGGAAGATATTTCCTTTTTCACCATAGCCCTCTAAGGGCTTCCAAATATCCCTTTGCCAATTCCACAAGAACAGCCTTAGCGAAAGGCTTCTTGAAGGGAAAGATGTAACTCTGTGAGATGAATTAACAGAACACAGAGCAGTTTCTCAGAAAGCTTCTTTCCAGTTTGAACGGAAGATATTTCCTTTTTCACCATAGCCCTCAATGGGCTTCCAAATATCACTTTGCCAATTCCACAAGAACAGCCTTAGCGAAAGGCCTCTTCAAGGGAAAGATGCAACTCTGTGAGATGAATTAACAGAACACAGAGCAGTTTCTCAGAAAGCTTTTTTCCAGTTTTGAACGGAAGCTATTTCCTTTTTCACCATAGCCCTCTATGGGCTTCCAAATATCCCTTTGACAATTCCACAAGAACGGCCTTAGCGAAACGCTTCTTGAAGGGAAAGATGTAACACACTGAGATGAATTAACAGAACACAGAGCAGTTTCTCAAAAAGATTCTTTCCAGTTTTGAACGGAAGATATTTCCTTTTTCACCATAGCCCTCTAAGGGCTTCCAAAAATCCCTTTGCCAATTCCACAAGAACAGCCTTAGCGAAAGGCTTCTAGAAGGGAAAGATGTAACTCTGTGTGATGAATTAACAGAACACAGAGCAGTTTCTCAGAAAGCTTCTTTCCATTTTAGAACGGAAGATATTTCCTTTATCACCATAGCCCTCTATGGACTTCCAAATATCCCTCTGCCTATTCCACAAGAAGAGCCTTAGCGAAAGGCTTCTTGAAGGGAAAGATGTAACTGTGTTAGATGAATTAACAGAACACAGAGCAGTTTCTCAGAAAGCTTCTTTCCAGTTTTGAACGGAAGATATTTCCTTTTTCACCATAGCCCTCTATGGGCTTCCAAATATCCCTTTGCCAATTCCACAAGAACAGCCTTAGCGAAAGGCTTCTTGAAGGGAAAGATGTAACTCTGTGAGATGAATTAACAGAACACAGAGCAGTTTCTCAGAAAGCTTCTTTCCAGTTTTGAACGGAAGATATTTCCTTTTTCGCCGTAGCCCTCTATGGGCTTCCAAATATCCCTTTGCCAATTCCACAAGAAGAGCCATAGCGAAAGGCTTCTTGAAGGGAAAGATGTAACTCTGTGAGATGAATTAACAGAACACAGAACAGTTTCTCAGAGAGCTTCTTTCCAGTTTTGAACGGAAGATATTCCTTTTTCACCATAGCCCTCTAGGGGCTTCCAAATATCCCTTTGCCAATTCCACAAGAACAGCCTTAGCGAAAGGCTTCTTGAAGGCAAAGATGTAACTCTGTGATGTGAATTAACAGAACACAGAGCAGTTTCTCAGAAAGCTTCTTTCCAGTTTTGAACGGAAGATATTTCCTTTTTCACCATAGCCCTCTATGGGCTTCCAAATATCCCTCTGCGAATTCCACAAGAACAGAATTAGCGAAAGGATTCTTGAAGGGAAAGATGTAACTCTGTGAGATGAATTAACAGAACACAGAGCAGTTTCTCAGAAAGCTTCTTTCCAGTTTTGAACGGAAGATATTTCCTTTTTCACCATAGCCCTCTAAGGGCTTCCAAATATCCCTTTGCCAATTCCACAAGAACAGCCTTAGCGAAAGGCTTCTTGTAGGGAAAGATGTAACTCTGTGAGATGAATTAACAGAACACAGAGCAGTTTCTCATAAAGCTTCTTTCCAGTTTTGAACGGAAGATATTTCCTTTTTCACCATATCCCTCTATGGACTTCCAAATATCCCTTTGCCAATTCCACAAGAACAGCCTTAGCGAAAGGCTTCTTGAAGGGAAAGATGTAACTCTGTGAGATGAATTAACAGAACACAGAGCAGTTTCTCAGAAAGCTTCTTTCCAGTTTTGAACGGAAGATATTTCCTTTTTCACCATAGCCCTCTATGGGCTTCCAAATATCCCTTTGCCAATTCCACAAGAACAGCCTTAGCGAAAGGCTTCTTGAAGGGAAAGATGTAACTCTGTGAGATGAATTAACAGAACACAGAACAGTTTCTCAGAAAGGTTCTTTCCAGTTTTGAACGGAAGATATTTCCTTTTTCACCATAGCCCTCTATTGGCTTCCAAATATCCCTTTGCCAATTCCACAAGAACAGCCTTAGCGAAAGGCTTCTTGAAGGGAAAGATATAACTCTGTGAGATGAATTAACAGAACACAGAGCAGTTTCTCAGAAAGCTTCTTTCCAGTTTTGAACGGAAGATATTTCCTTTTTCACCATAGCCCTCTATGGTCTTCCAAATATCCCTTTGCCAATTCCACAAGAACGGCCTTAGCGAAAGGCTTCTTGAAGGGAAAGATGTAACTCTGTGAGATGAATTAGCGGAACACAGAACAGTTTCTCAGAAAGGTTCTTTCCAGTTTTGAACGGAAGATATTTCCTTTTTAACCATAGCCCTCTATGGGCGTCCAAATATCCCTTTGCCAATTTCACAAGAAAGGCCTTAGGGAAAGGCTGCTTGAAGGGAAAGATGTAACTCTGTGAGATGAATTAACGGAACACAGAACGGTTTCTCAGAAAGGTTCTTTCCAGTTTTGAACGGAAGATATTTCCTTTTTCACCATAGCCCTCTATGGGCTTCCAAGTATCCCTTTGCCAATTCCACAAGAACGGCCTTAGCGAAAGGCTTCTTGAAGGGAAAGATGTAACTTTGTGAGATGAATTAACAGAACACAGAGCAGTTTCTCAGAAAGCTTCTTTCCAGTTTGGAACAGAAGATATTTCCTTTTTCACCATAGCCCTCTATGGGCTTCCAAATATCCCTTTGCCAATTCCACAAGAACAGCCTTAGAGAAAGGCTTCTTGAAGGGAAAGATGTAACTCTGTGAGATGAATTAAAAGTACACAGAGCAGTTTCTCAGAAAGCTTCTTTCCAGTTTTGAACGGAAGATATTTCCTTTTTCACCATAGCCCTCTATGGGCTTCCAAATATCCCTTTTCCAATTCCACAAGGACAGCCTTAGCGAAAGGCTTCTTGAAGGGAAAGATGTAACTCTGTGAGACGAATTAACAGAACACAGAGCAGTTTCTCAGAGAGGTTCTTTCCAGTTTTGAACGGAAGATATTTCCTTTTTCACCATAGCCCTCTATGGGCTTCCAAATATCCCTTTGCCAATTCCACAAGAACAGCCTTAGCGAAAGGCTTCTTGAAGGGAAAGATGTAACTGTGTGAGATGAATTAACAGAACACAGAGCAGTTTCTCAGAAAGCTTCTTTCCAGTTTTGAACGGAAGATATTTCCTTTTTCACCATAGCCCTCTATGGGCTTCCAAATATCCCTTTGCCAATTCCACAAGAACAGCCTTAGAGAAAGGCTTCTTGAAGGGAAAGATGTAACTCTGTGAGATGAATTAACAGAACACAGAACAGTTTCTCAGGAATGTTCTTTCCAGTTTTGAACGGAAGATATTTCCTTTTTCACCATAGCCCTCTATGGGCTTCCAAATATCCCTTTGCCAATTCCACAAGAACAGCCTTAGCGAAAGGCTTCTTGAAGGGAAAGATGTAACTCTGTGAGATGAATTAACAGAACACAGAGCAGTTTCTCAGAAATCTTCTTTCTAGTTTTGAACGGCAGATATTGCCTTTTTCACCATAGCCCTCGAAGGGCTTATAAATTTCCCTTTCCCAATTCCACAAGAACAGCCTTAGCGAAAGGCTTCTTGAAGGGAAAGATGTAACTCTGTGAGATGAATTAACACAACACAGAGCAGTTTCTCAGAAAGCTTTTTTCCAGTTTTGAACGGAAGATATTTCCTTTTTCAGCACACCAGTCTATGGGCTTCCAAATATCCCTTTTCCAATTCCACAAGAACAGCCTTAGCGAAAGTCTTCTTGAAGGGAAAGATGTAACTCTGTGAGATGAATTAACAGAACACAGAGCAGTTTCTCAGAAAGCTTCTTTCCAGTTTTGAACGGAAGATATTTCCTTTTTCACCATAGCCCTCTAAGGGCTTCCAAATATCCCTTTGCCAATTCCACAAGAACAGCCTTAGCGAAAGGCTTCTTGAAGGGAAAGATGTAACTCTGTGAGATGAATTAACAGAACACAGAGCAGTTTCTCAGAAAGCTTCTTTCCAGTTTTGAACGGAAGATATTTCCTTTTTCACCATAGCCCTCTATGGGCTTCCAAATATCACTTTGCCAATTCCACAAGAACAGCCTTAGCGAAAGGCCTCTTCAAGGGAAAGATGTAACTCTGTGAGATGAATTAACAGAACACAGAACAGTTTCTCAGAGAGCTTCTTTCCAGTTTTGAACGGAAGATATTCCTTTTTCACCATAGCCCTCTATGGGCTTCCAAATATCCCTTTGCCAATTCCACAAGAACAGCCTTAGCGAAAGGCTTGTTGAAGGGAAAGATGTAACTCTGTGAGGTGAATTAGCAGAACACAGAGCAGTTTCTCAGAAAGCTTCTTTCCAGTTTTGAACGGAAGATATTTCCTTTTTCACCATAGCCCTCTATGGGCTTCCAAATATCCCTCTGCGAATTCCACAAGAACAGAATTAGCGAAAGGATTCTTGAAGGGAAAGGTGTAACTCTGTGAGATGAATTAACAGAACACAGAGCAGTTTCTCAGAAAGCTTCTTTCCAGTTTTGAACGGAAGATATTTCCTTTTTCACCGTAGCCCTCTTTGGGCTTCCAAATATCCCTTTGCCAATTCCACAAGAACAGCCTTAGCGAAAGGCTTCTTGAAGGGAAAGATGTAACTGTGTGAGATGAATTAACAGAACACAGAGCAGTTTCTCAGAAAGCTTCTTTCCAGTTTTGAACGGAAGATATTTCCTTTTTCACCATAGCCCTCTATGGGCTTCCAAATATCCCTTTGCCAATTCCACAAGAACAGCCTTAGCGAAAGGCTTCTTGAAGGGAAAGATGTAACTCTGTGAGATGAATTAACAGAACACAGAGCAGTTTGTCAAAAAGCTTCTTTTCAGTTTTGAACCGAAGATATTTCCTTTTTCACCATAGCCCTCTAGGGGCGTCCAAATATCCCTTTGCCAATTCCACAAGAACAGCCTTAGCGAAAGGCTTCTTGAAGGGAAAGATGTAACTCTGTGAGATGAATTAACGGAACACATAGAAGTTTCTCAGAAAGCGTCTTTCCAGTTTTCAACGGAAGATATTTCCTTTTTCACCGTAGCCCTCAATGGGCTTCCAAATATCCCTTTGCCAATTCCACAAGAACAGCCTTAGCGAAAGGCTTCTTGAAGGGAAAGATGTAACTCTGTGAGATGAATTAACAGAACACAGAGCAGTTTCTCAGAAATCTTCTTTCCAGTTTTGAACGGCAGATATTTCCTTTTTCACCATAGCCCTCTATGGGCTTCCAAATATCCCTTTGCCAATTCCACAAGAACAGCCTTAGCGAAAGGCTTCTTGAAGGGAAAGATGTAACTCTGTGAGATGAATTAACAGAACACAGAGCAGTTTCTCAGAATGCTTCTTTCCAGTTTTGAACGGAAGATATTTCCTTTTTCACCATAGCTCTCTATGGGCTTCCAAATATCCCTTTGCCAATTCCACAAGAACAGCCTTAGCGAAAGGCTTCTTGAAGGGAAAGATGTAACTCTGTGAGATGAATTAACAGAACACTGAGCAGTTTCTCAGAAAGCTTCTTTCCAGTTATGAACGGAAGATATTTCCTTTTTCACCATAGCCCTCTATGGGCTTCCAAATATCCCTTTGCCAATTCCACAAGAACAGCCTTAGCGAAAGGCTTCTTGAAGGGAAAGATGTAACTCTGTGAGATCAATTAACAGAACACTGAGCAGTTTCTCAGAAAGCTTCTTTCCAGTTTTGAACGGAAGATATTTCCTTTTTCACCATAGCCGTCTAAGGGCTTCCAAATATCCCTTTGCCAATTCCACAAGAACAGCCTTAGCGAAAGGCTTCTTGTAGGGAAAGATGTAACTCTGTGAGATGAATTAACAGAACACAGAGCAGTTTCTCATAAAGCTTCTTTCCAGTTTCCAACGGAAGATATTTCCTTTTTCACCATATCCCTCTATGGGCTTCCAAATATCCCTTTGCCAATTCCACAAGAACAGCCTTAGCGAAAGGCTTCTTGCAGGGAAAGATGTAACTCTGTGAGATGAATTAACAGAACACAGAGCAGTTTCTCAGAAAGCTTCTTTCCAGTTTTGAACGGAAGATATTTCCTTTTTCACCATAGCCCTCTATGGGCTTCCAAATATCCCTTTGCCAATTCCACAAGAACAGCCTTAGCGAAAGGCTTCTTGAAGGGAAAGATGTAACTCTGTGAGATGAATTAACAGAACACAGAGCAGTTTCTCAGAAAGCTTCTTTCCAGTTTTGAACGGAAGATATTTCCTTTTTCACCATAGCCCTCTATGGGCTTCCAAATATCCCTTTGCCAATTCCACAAGAACGGCCTTAGCGAAAGGCTTCTTGAAGGGAATGATGTAACTCTGTGAGATGAATTAGCGGAACACAGAACAGTTTCTCAGAAAGGTTCTTTCCAGTTTTGAACGGAAGATATTTCCTTTTTAACCATAGCCCTCTATGGGCTTCCAAATATCCCTTTGCCAATTTCAAAAGAAAGGCCTTAGGGAAAGGCTGCTTGAAGGGAAAGATGTAACTCTGTGAGATGAATTAACAGAACACAGAACGGTTTCTCAGAAACGTTCTTTCCAGTTTTGAACGTAAGATATTTCCTTTTCCAGCGTAGCCCTCTATGGGCTTCCAAATTTTCCTTTGCCAATTCCACAAGAACAGCCTTAGCGAAAGGCTTCTTGAAGGGAAAGATGTAACTGTGTGAGATGAATTAACAGAACACAGAGCAGTTTCTCAGAAAGCTTCTTTCCAGTTTTGAACGGAAGATATTTCCTTTTTCACCATAGCCCTCTATGGGCTTCCAAATATCCCTCTGCGAATTCCACAAGAACAGAATTAGCGAAAGGATTCTTGAAGGGAAAGGTGTAACTCTGTGAGATGAATTAACAGAACACAGAGCAGTTTCTCAGAAAGCTTCTTTCCAGTTTTCAACGGAAGATATTTGCTTTTTCACCATAGCCCTCTAAGGGCTTCCAAATATCCCTTTGCCAATTCCACAAGAACAGCCTTAGCGAAAGGCTTCTTGAAGGGAAAGTTGTAACTCTGTGAGATGAATTAACAGAACACAGAGCAGTTTCTCATAAAGCTTCTTTCCAGTTTTGAACGGAAGATATTTCCTTTTTCACCATAGCCCTCTATGGCTTTCCAAATATCCCTTTGCCAATTCCACAAGAACAGCCTTAGCGAAAGGCTTCTTGAAGGGAAAGATGTAACTCTGTGAGATGAATTAACAGAACACAGAGCAGTTTCTCAGAAAGCTTCTTTCCAGTTTTGAACGGAAGATATTTCCTTTTTCACCATAGCCCTCTACGGGGTTCCAAAAATCCCTTTGCCAATTCCACAAGAACAGCCTTAGCGAAAGGCTTCTTGAAGGGAAAGATGTAACTCTGTGTGATGAATTAACAGAACACAGAGCAGTTTCTCAGAAAGCTTCTTTCCATTTTAGAACGGAAGATATTTCCTTTATCACCATAGCCCTCCATGGACTTCCAAATATCCCTCTGCCAATTCCACAGGAAGAGCCTTAGCGAAAGGCTTCTTGAAGGGAAAGATGTAACTGTGTTAGATGAATTAACAGAACACAGAGCTGTTTCTCAGAAAGCTTCTTTCCAGTTTTGAACGGAAGATATTTCCTTTTTCACCATAGCCCTCTATGGGCTTCCAAATATCCCTCTGCGAATTCCACAAGAAAAGCCTTAGCGAAAGGCTTCTTGAAGGGAAAGATGTAACTCTGTGAGATGAATTAACAGAACACAGATCAGTTTCTCAGAAAGCTTCTTTCCAGTTTTGAACGGAAGATATTTCCTTTTTCACCATAGCCCTCTAAGGGCTTCCAAATATCCCTTTGCCAACTCCACAAGAACAGCCTTAGCGAAAGGCTTCTTGAAGGGAAAGATGTAACTGTGTGAGATGAATTAACAGAACACAGAGCAGTTTCTCAGAAAGCTTCTTTCCAGTTTTGAACGGAAGATATTTCCTTTTTCACCATAGCCCTCTATGGGCTTCCAAATATCCCTTTGCCAATCCACAAGAACAGCCTTAGCGAAAGGCTTCTTGAAGGGAAAGATGTAACTCTGTGAGATGAATTAACAGAACACAGAGCAGTTTCTCAAAAAGATTCTTTCCAGTTTTGAACGGAAGATATTTCCTTTTTCACCATAGCCCTCTATGGGCTTCCAAATATCCCTTTGCCAATTCCACAAGAACAGCCTTAGCGAAAGGCTTCTTGAAGGGAAAGATGTAACTCTGTGAGATGAATTAACAGAACACAGAGCAGTTTCTCAGAAAGCGTCTTTCCAGTTTCGAACGGAAGATATTTCCTTTTTCACCGTAGCCCTCTATGGGCTTCCAAATATCCCTTTGCCAATTCCACAAGAACAGCCTTAGCGAAAGGCTTCTTGAAGGGAAAGATGTAACTCTGTGAGATGAATTAACAGAACACAGAGCAGTTTCTCAGAAATCTTCTTTCCAGTTTTGAACGGCAGATATTTCCTTTTTCACCATAGCCCTCTATGGGCTTCCAAATATCCCTTTGCCAATTCCACAAGAACAGCCTTAGCGAAAGGCTTCTTGAAGGGAAAGATGTAACTCTGTGAGATGAATTAACAGAACACAGAGCAGTTTCTCAGAAAGCTTCTTTCCAGTTATGAACGGAAGATATTTCCTTTTTCACCATAGCCCTCTATGGGCTTCCAAATATCCCTTTGCCAATTCCACAAGAACAGCCTTAGCGAAAGGCTTCTTGAAGGGAAAGATGTAACTCTGTGAGATGAATTAACAGAACACAGAGCAGTTTCTCATAAAGCTTCTTTCCAGTTTTGAACGGAAGATATTTCCTTTTTCACCATAGCCCTCTATGGGCTTCCAAATATCCCTTTGCCAATTCCACAAGAACAGCCTTATCGAAAGGCTTCTTGAAGGGAAAGATGTAACTCTGTGAGATGAATTAACAGAACACAGAGCAGTTTCTCAGAAAGCTTCTTTCCAGTTTTGAACGGAAGATATTTCCTTTTTCACCATAGCCCTCTATGGGCTTCCAAATATCCCTTTGCCAATTCCACAAGAACAGCCTTAGCGAAAGGCTTCTTGAAGGGAAAGATGTAACTCTGTGAGATGAATTAACAGAACACAGAACAGTCTCTCCGAAAGGTTCTTTCCAGTTTTGAACGGAAGATATTTCCTTTTTCACCATAGCCCTCTACGGGCTTCCAAATATCCCTTTGCCAATTCCCCAAGAACAGCCTTAGCGAAAGGCTTCTTGAAGGGAAAGATGTAACTCTGTGAGATGAATTAACAGAACACAGAGCAGTTTCTCAGAAAGCTTCTTTCCAGTTTTGAACGGAAGATATTTCCTTTTTCACCATAGCCCTCTATGGGCTTCCAAATATCCCTTTGCCAATTCCACAAGAACGGCCTTAGCGAAAGGCTGCTTGAAGGGAAAGATGTAACTCTGTGGGATGAATTAACAGAACACAGAACGGTTTCTCAGAAAGGTTCTTTCCAGTTTTGAACGGAAGATATTTCCTTTTTCACCATAGCCCTCTATGGGCTTCCAAATATCCCTTTGCCAATTCCACAAGAACAGCCTTAACGAAAGGCTTCTTGAAGGGAAAGATGTAACTCTGTGAGATGAATTAACAGAACAGAGAGCAGTTTCTCAGAAAGCTTCTATCGAGTTTTGAACGGAAGATATTTCCTTTTTCACCATAGCCCTCTATGGGCTTCCAAATATCCCTTTGCCAATACCACAAGAACAGCCTTAGCGAAAGGCTTCTTGAAGGGAAAGATGTAACTCTGTGAGATGAATTAACAGAACACAGAACAGTCTCTCCGAAAGGTTCTTTCTAGTTTTGAACGGAAGATATTTCCTTTTTCACCATAGCCCTCTATGGGCTTCCAAATATCCCTTTGCCAATTCCCCAAGAACAGCCTTAGCGAAAGGCTTCTTGAAGGGAAAGATGTAACTCTGTGAGATGAATTAACAGAACACAGAGCAGTTTCTCAGAAAGCTTCTTTCCAGTTTTGAACGGAAGATATTTTCTTTTTCACCATAGCCCTCTATGGGCTTCCAAATATCCCTTTGCCAATTCCACAAGAACAGCCTTAGCGAAAGGCTTCTTGAAAGGAAAGATGTAACTCTGTGAGATGAATTAACAGAACACAGAGCAGTTTCTCAGAAAGCTTCTTTCCAGTTTTGAACGGAAGATATTTCCTTTTTCACCATAGCCCTCTATGGGCTTCCAAATATCCCTTTGAGAATTCCACAAGAACGGCTTTAGCGAAAGGCTCCTTGAAGGGAAAGATGTAACTCTGTGAGATGAATTAACAGAACACAGAGCAGTTTCTCAGAAAGCTTTTTTCCAGTTTTGAACGGAAGATATTTCCTTTTTCAGCATACCCCTCTATGGGCTTCCAAATATCCCTTTTCCAATTCCACAAGAACAGCCTTAGCGAAAGGCTTCTTGAAGGGAAAGATGTAACTCTGTGAGATGAATTAACAGAACACAGAGCAGTTTCTCAGAAAGCTTCTTTCCAGTTTTGAACGGAAGATATTTCCTTTTTCACCATAGCCCTCTAAGGGCTTCCAAATATCCCTTTGCCAATTCCACAAGAACAGCCTTAGCGAAAGGCTTCTTGAAGGGAAAGATGTAACTCTGTGAGATGAATTAACAGAACACAGAGCAGTTTCTCATAAAGCTTCTTTCCAGTTATGAACGGAAGATATTTCCTTTTTCACCATAGCCCTCTATGGCTTTCCAAATATCCCTTTGCCAATTCCACAAGAACAGCCTTAGCGAAAGGCTTCTTGAAGGGAAAGATGTAACTTTGTGAGATGAATTAACAGAACACAGAGCAGTTTCTCAGAAAGCTTCTTTCCAGTTTTGAACGGAAGATATTTCCTTTTTCACCATAGCCCTCTACGGGCTTCCAAAAATCCCTTTGCCAATTCCACAAGAACAGCCTTAGCGAAAGGCTTCTTGAAGGGAAAGATGTAAGTCTGTGTGATGAATTAACAGAACACAGAGCAGTTTCTCAGAAAGCTTCTTTCCATTTTAGAACGGAAGATATTTCCTTTATCACCATAGCCCTCCATGGACTTCCAAATATCCCTCTGCCAATTCCACAGGAAGAGCCTTAGCGAAAGGCTTCTTGAAGGGAAAGATGTAACTGTGTTAGATGAATTAACAGAACACAGAGCTGTTTCTCAGAACGCTTCTTTCCAGTTTTGAACGGAAGATATTTCCTTTTTCACCATAGCCCTCTATGGGCTTCCAAATATCCCTCTGCGAATTCCACAAGAACAGCCTTAGCGAAAGGCTTCTTGAAGGGAAAGATGTAACTCTGTGAGATGAATTAACAGAACACAGAGCAGTTTCTCAGAAAGCTTCTTTCCAGTTTTGAACAGAAGATATTTCCTTTTTCACCATAGCCCTCTATGGGCTTCCAAATATCCCTTTGCCAATTCCACAAGAACAGCCTTAGCGAAAGGCTTCTTGAAGGGAAAGATGTAACTGTGTGAGATGAATTAACAGAACACAGAGCAGTTTCTCAGAAAGCTTCTTTCCAGTTTTGAACGGAAGATATTTCCTTTTTCACCATAGCCCTCTATGGGCTTCCAAATATCCCTTTGCCAATTCCACAAGAACAGCCTTAGCGAAAGGCTTCTTGAAGGGAAAGATGTAACTCTGTGAGATGAATTAACAGAACACAGAGCAGTTTCTCAAAAAGATTCTTTCCAGTTTTGAACGGAAGATATTTCCTTTTTCACCATAGCCCTCTATGGGCTTCCAAATATCCCTTTGCCAATTCCACAAGAACAGCCTTAGCGAAAGGCTTCTTGAAGGGAAAGATGTAACTCTGTGAGATGAATTAACAGAACACAGAGCAGTTTCTCAGAAAGCGTCTTTCCAGTTTTGAACGGAAGATATTTCCTTTTTCACCGTAGCCCTCTATGGGCTTCCAAATATCCCTTTGCCAATTCCACAAGAACAGCCTTAGCGAAAGGCTTCTTGAAGGGAAAGATGTAACTCTGTGAGATGAATTAACAGAACACAGAGCAGTTTCTCAGAAATCTTCTTTCCAGTTTTGAACGGCAGATATTTCCTTTTTCACCATAGCCCTCTATGGGCTTCCAAATATCCCTTTGCCAATTCCACAAGAACAGCCTTAGCGAAAGGCTTCTTGAAGGGAAAGATGTAACTCTGTGAGATGAATTAACAGAACACAGAGCAGTTTCTCAGAAAGCTTCTTTCCAGTTATGAACGGAAGATATTTCCTTTTTCACCATAGCCCTCTATGGGCTTCCAAATATCCCTTTGCCAATTCCACAAGAACAGCCTTAGCGAAAGGCTTCTTGAAGGGAAAGATGTAACTCTGTGAGATGAATTAACAGACCACAGAGCAGTTTCTCAGAAAGCTTCTTTCGAGTTTTGAACGGAAGATATTTCCTTTTTCACCATAGCCCTCTATGGGCTTCCAAATATCCCTCTGCCAATTCCACAAGAACAGCCTTAGCGAAAGGCTTCTTGAAGGGAAAGATGTAACTCTGTGAGATGAATTAACAGAACACAGAACAGTCTCTCCGAAAGGTTCTTTCCAGTTTTGAACGGAAGATATTTCCTTTTTCACCATAGCCCTCTATGGGCTTCCAAATATCCCTTTGCCAATTCCCCAAGAACAGCCTTAGCGAAAGGCTTCTTGAAGGGAAAGATGTAACTCTGTGAGATGAATTAACAGAACACAGAGCAGTTTCTCAGAAAGCTTCTTTCCAGTTATGAACGGAAGATATTTTCTTTTTCACCATAGCCCTCTAGGGGTTCCAAATATCCCTCTGCCAATTCCACAAGAACAGCCTTAGCGAAAGGCTTGTTGAAGGGAAAGATGTAACTCTGTGAGATCAATTAACAGAACACAGAGCAGTTTCTCAGAAAGCTTCTTTCCAATTTTGAACAGAAGATATTTCCTTTTTCACCATAGCCCTCTAAGGGCTTCCAAATATCCCTTTGCCAATTCCACAAGAACAGACTTAGCGAAAGGCTTCTTGAAGGGAAAGATGTAACTCTGTGAGATGAATTAACAGAACACAGAGCAGTTTCTCAGAAAGCTTCTTTCCAGTTTTGAACGGAAGATATTTCCTTTTTCACCATAGCCCTCTATGGGCTTCCAAATATCCCTTTGCCAATTCCACAAGAACAGCCTTAGCGAAAGGCTTCTTGAAGGGAAGGATGTAACTCTGTGAGATGAATTAACAGAACACAGAGCAGTTTCTCAGAAAGCTTCCTTCCAGTTTTCAACGGAAGATATTTCCTTTTTCACCATAGCCCTCTATGGGCTTCCAAATATCCCTTTGCCAATTCCACAAGAACGGCCTTAGCGAAAGGCTTCTTGAAGGGAAAGATGTAACTCTGTGAGATGAATTAGCGGAACACAGAACAGTTTCTCAGAAAGGTTCTTTCCAGTTTTGAACGGAACATATTTCCTTTTTCACCATAGCCCTCTATGGGCTTCCAAATATCCCTTTGCCAATTCCACAAGAACAGCCTTAGCGAAAGGCTTCTTGAAGGGAAAGATGTAACTCTGTGAGATGAATTAACAGAACACAGAGCAGTTTCTCAGAAAGCGTCTTTCCAGTTTTGAACGGAAGATATTTCTTTTTTCACCGTAGCCCTCAATGGGCTTCCAAATATCCCTTTGCCAATTCCACAAGAACAGCCTTAGCGAAAGGCTTCTTGAAGGGAAAGATGTAACTCTGTGAGATGAATTAACAGAACACAGAGCAGTTTCTCAGAAAGCTTCTTTCCAGTTATGAACGGAAGATATTTCCTTTTTCACCATAGCCCTCTATGGGCTTCCAAATATCCCTTTGCATATTCCACAAGAACAGCCTTAGCGAAAGGCTTCTTGAAGGGAAAGATGTAACTCTGTGAGATCAATTAACAGAACACTGAGCAGTTTCTCAGAAAGCTTCTTTCCAGATTTGAACGGAAGATATTTCCTTTTTCACCATAGCCCTCTAAGGGCTTCCAAATATCCCTTTGCCAATTCCACAAGAACAGCCTTAGCGAAAGGCTTCTTGAAGGGAAAGATGTAACTCTGTGTGATGAATTAACAGAACACAGAGCAGTTTCTCAGAAAGCTTCTTTCCAGTTTTGAACGGAAGATATTTCCTTTTTCACCATAGCCCTCTATGGGCTTCCAAATATCCCTTTGCCAATTCCACAAGAACAGCCTTAGCGAAAGGCTTCTTGAAGGGAAAGACGTAACTGTGTGAGATGAATTAACAGAACACAGAGCAGTTTCTCAGAAAGCTTCTTTCCAGTTTTGAACGGAAGATATTTCCTTTTTCACCATAGCCCTCTATGGGCTTCCAAATATCCCTTTGCCAATTCCACAAGAACAGCCTTAGCGAAAGGCTTCTTGAAGGGAAAGATGTAACTCTGTGAGATGAATTAACAGAACACAGAGCAGTTTCTCAAAAAGATTCTTTCCAGTTTTGAACGGAAGATATTTCCTTTTTCACCATAGCCCTCTATGGGCTTCCAAATATCCCTTTGCCAATTCCACAAGAACAGCCTTAGCGAAAGGCTTCTCGAAGGGAAAGATGTAACTCTGTGTGATGAATTAACAGAACACAGAGCAGTTTCTCGGAAAGCTTCTTTCCATTTTAGAACGGAAGATATTTCCTTTATCACCGTAGCCCTCCATGGACTTCCAAATATCCCTCTGCCAATTCCACAAGAAGAGCCTTAGCGAAAGGCTTCGTGAAGGGAAAGATGTAACTGTGTTAGATGAATTAACAGAACACAGAGCAGTTTCTCAGAAAGCTTCTTTCCAGTTTTGAACGGAAGATATTTCCTTTTTCACCATAGCCCTCTATGGGCTTCCAAATATCCCTTTGCCAATTCCACAAGAACAGCCTTAGCGAAAGGCTTCTTGAAGGGAAAGATGTAACTCTGTGAGATGAATTAACAGAATACAGAGCAGTTTCTCAGAAAGCTTCTTTCCAGTTTTGAACGGAAGATATTTCCTTTTTCACCATAGCAATCCATGGTCTTCCAAATATCCCTTTGCCAATTCCACAAGAACGGCCTTAGCGAAAGGCTTCTTGAAGGGAAAGATGTAACTCTGTGAGATGAATTAGCGGAACACAGAACAGTTTCTCAGAAAGGTTCTTTCCAGTTTTGAACGGAAGATATTTCCTTTTTCACCATAGCCCTCTATGGGCTTCCAAATATCCCTTTGCCAATTTCACAAGAACGGCCTTAGCGAAAGGCTTCTTGAAGGGAAAGATGTAACTCTGTGAGATGAATTAACAGAACACAGAGCAGTTTCTCAGAAAGCTTCTTTCCAGTTTTGAACGGAAGATATTTCCTTTTTCAGCGTAGCCCTCTATGGGCTTCCAAATATCCCTTTGCCAATTCCACAATAACAGCCTTAGCGAAAGGCTTCTTGAAGGGAAAGATGTAACTGTGTGAGATGAATTAACAGAACACAGAGCAGTTTCTCAGAAAGCTTCTTTCCAGTTTTGAACGGAAGATATTTCCTTTTTCACCATAGCCCTCTACGGGCTTCCAAATATCCCTTTGCCAATTCCACAAGAACAGCCTTAGCGAAAGGCTTCTTGAAGGGAAAGATGTAACTCTGTGAGATGAATTAACAGAACACAGAGCAGTTTCTCAGAAAGCTTCTTTCCAGTTTTGAACAGAAGATATTTCCTTTTTCACCATAGCCCTCTATGGGCTTCCAAATATCGCTTTGCCAATTCCACAAGAACAGCCTTAGCGAAAGGCTTCTTGTAGGGAAAGATGTAACTCTGTGAGATGAATTAACAGTACACAGAGCAGTTTCTCAGAAAGCTTCTTTCAAGTTTTGAACGGAAGATATTTCCTTTTTCACCAGAGCCCTCTATGGGCTTCCAAATATCCCTTTGCCAATTCCACAAGAACAGCCGTAGCGAAAGGCTTCTTGAAGGGAAAGATGTAACTCTGTGAGATGAATTAACAGAACACAGAGCAGTTTCTCAGAAAGCTTCTTTCCAGTTTTGAACGGAAGATATTTCCTTTTTCACCATAGCCCTCTATGGGCTTCCAAATATCCCTTTGCCAATTCCACAAGAACAGCCTTAGAGAAAGGCTTCTTGAAGGGAAAGATGTAACTCTGTGAGATGAATTAACAGAACACAGATCAGTTTCTCAGAAAGCTTCTTTCTAATTTTGAACGGAAGATATTTCCTTTTTCACCATAGCCCTCTATTTGCTTCCAAATATCCCTTTGCCAATTCCACAAGAACAGCCTTAGCGAAAGGCTTCTTGAAGGGAAAGATGTAACTCTGTGAGATGAATTAACAGAACACAGAGCAGTTTCTCATAAAGCTTCTTTCCAGTTTTGAACGGAAGATATTTCCTTTTTCACCATAGCCCTCTATGGCTTTCCAAATATCCCTTTGCCAATTCCACAAGAACAGCCTTAGCGAAAGGCTTCTTGAAGGGAAAGATGTAACTTTGTGAGATGAATTAACAGAACACAGAGCAGTTTCTCAGAAAGCTTCTTTCCAGTTTTGAACGGAAGATATTTCCTTTTTCACCATAGCCCTCTACGGGCTTCCAAAAATCCCTTTGCCAATTCCACAAGAACAGCCTTAGGGAAAGGCTTCTTGAAAGGAAAGATGTAAGTCTGTGTGATGAATTAACAGAACACAGAGCAGTTTCTCAGAAAGCTTCTTTCCATTTTAGAACGGAAGATATTTCCTTTATCACCATAGCCCTCCATGGACTTCCAAATATCCCTCTGCCAATTCCACAGGAAGAGCCTTAGCGAAAGGCTTCTTGAAGGGAAAGATGTAACTGTGTTAGATGAATTAACAGAACACAGAGCTGTTTCTCAGAAAGCTTCTTTCCAGTTTTGAACGGAAGATATTTCCTTTTTCACCATAGCCCTCTATGGGCTTCCAAATATCCCTCTGCGAATTCCACAAGAACAGCCTTAGCGAAAGGCTTCTTGAAGGGAAAGATGTAACTCTGTGAGATGAATTAACAGAACACAGAGCAGTTTCTCAGAAAGCTTCTTTCCAGTTTTGAACGGAAGATATTTCCTTTTTCACCATAGCCCTCTATGGGCTTCCAAATATCCCTTTGCCAATTCCACAAGAACAGCCTTAGCGAAAGGCTTCTTGAAGGGAAAGATGTAACTGTGTGAGATGAATTAACAGAACACAGAGCAGTTTCTCAGAAAGCTTCTTTCCAGTTTTGAACGGAAGGTATATCCTTTTTCACCATAGCCCTCTATGGGCTTCCAAATATCCCTTTGCCAATTCCACAAGAACAGCCTTAGCGAAAGGCTTCTTGAAGGGAAAGATGTAACTCTGTGAGATGAATTAACAGAACACAGAGCAGTTTCTCAAAAAGATTCTTTCCAGTTTTGAACGGAAGATATTTCCTTTTTCACCATAGCCCTCTATGGGCTTCCAAATATCCCTTTGCCAATTCCACAAGAACAGCCTTAGCGAAAGGCTTCTTGAAGGGAAAGATGTAACTCTGTGAGATGAATTAACAGAACACAGAGCAGTTTCTCAGAAAGCGTCTTTCCAGTTTTGAACGGAAGATATTTCCTTTTTCACCGTAGCCCTCTATGGGCTTCCAAATATCCCTTTGCCAATTCCACAAGAACAGCCTTAGCGAAAGGCTTCTTGAAGGGAAAGATGTAACTCTGTGAGATGAATTAGCAGAACACAGAGGAGTTTCTCAGAAATCTTCTTTCCAGTTTTGAACGGCAGATATTTCCTTTTTCACCATAGCCCTCTATGGGCTTCCAAATATCCCTTTGCCAATTCCACAAGAACAGCCTTAGCGAAAGGCTTCTTGAAGGGAAAGATGTAACTCTGTGAGATGAATTAACAGAACACAGAGCAGTTTCTCAGAAAGCTTCTTTCCAGTTATGAACGGCAGATATTTCCTTTTTCACCATAGCCCTCTATGGGCTTCCAAATATCCCTTTGCCAATTCCAGAAGAACAGCCTTAGCGAAAGGCTTCTTGAAGGGAAAGATGTAACTCTGTGAGATGAATTAACAGAACACAGAGCAGTTTCTCAGAAAGCTTCTTTCGAGTTTTGAACGGAAGATATTTCCTTTTTCACCATAGCCCTCTATGGGCTTCCAAATATCCCTTTGCCAATTCCACAAGAACAGCCTTAGCGAAAGGCTTCTTGAAGGGAAAGATGTAACTCTGTGAGATGAATTAACAGAACACAGAGCAGTTTCTCAGAAAGCTTCTTTCCAGTTTTGAACGGAAGATATTTCCTTTTTCACCATAGCCCTCTATGGGCTTCCAAATATCCCTTTGCCAATTCCACAAGAACAGCCTTAGCGAAAGGCTTCTTGAAGGGAAAGATGTAACTCTGTGAGATGAATTAACAGAACACAGAACAGTCTCTCCGAAAGGTTCTTTCCAGTTTTGAACGGAAGATATTTCCTTTTTCACCATAGCCCTCTATGGGCTTCCAAATATCCCTTTGCCAATTCCACAAGAACAGCCTTAGCGAAAGGCTTCTTGAAGGGAAAGATGTAACTCTGTGAGATGAATTAACAGAACACAGAGCAGTTTCTCAGAAAGCTTCTTTCCAGTTATGAACGGAAGATATTTTCTTTTTCACCATAGCCCTCTAGGGGTTCCAAATATCCCTCTGCCAATTCCACAAGAACAGCCTTAGCGAAAGGCTTCTTGAAGGGAAAGATGTAACTCTGTGAGATCAATGAACAGAACACAGAGCAGTTTCTCAGAAAGCTTCTTTCCAGTTTTGAACAGAAGATATTTCCTTTTTCACCATAGCCCTCTAAGGGCTTCCAAATATCCCTTTGCCAATTCCACAAGAACAGCCTTAGCGAAAGGCTTCTTGAAGGGAAAGATGTAACTCTGTGAGATGAATTAACAGAACACAGAGCAGTTTCTCAGAAAGCTTCTTTCCAGTTTTGAACGGAAGATATTTCCTTTTTCACCATAGCCCTCTATGGGCTTCCAAATATCCCTTTGCCAATTCCACAAGAACAGCCTTAGCGAAAGGCTTCTTGAAGGGAAGGATGTAACTCTGTGAGATGAATTAACAGAACACAGAGCAGTTTCTCAGAAAGCTTCCTTCCAGTTTTCAACGGAAGATATTTCCTTTTTCACCATAGCCCTCTATGGGCTTCCAAATATCCCTTTGCCAATTCCACAAGAACGGCCTTAGCGAAAGGCTTCTTGAAGGGAAAGATGTAACTCTGTGAGATGAATTAGCGGAACACAGAACAGTTTCTCAGAAAGGTTCTTTCCAGTTTTGAACGGAACATATTTCCTTTTTCACCATAGCCCTCTATGGGCTTCCAAATATCCCTTTGCCAATTCCACAAGAACAGCCTTAGCGAAAGGCTTCTTGAAGGGAAAGATGTAACTCTGTGAGATGAATTAACAGAACACAGAGCAGTTTCTCAGAAAGCGTCTTTCCAGTTTTGAACGGAAGATATTTCTTTTTTCACCGTAGCCCTCAATGGGCTTCCAAATATCCCTTTGCCAATTCCACAAGAACAGCCTTAGCGAAAGGCTTCTTGAAGGGAAAGATGTAACTCTGTGAGATGAATTAACAGAACACAGAGCAGTTTCTCAGAAAGCTTCTTTCCAGTTATGAACGGAAGATATTTCCTTTTTCACCATAGCCCTCTATGGGCTTCCAAATATCCCTTTGCATATTCCACAAGAACAGCCTTAGCGAAAGGCTTCTTGAAGGGAAAGATGTAACTCTGTGAGATCAATTAACAGAACACTGAGCAGTTTCTCAGAAAGCTTCTTTCCAGATTTGAACGGAAGATATTTCCTTTTTGACCATAGCCCTCTAAGGGCTTCCAAATATCCCTTTGCCAATTCCACAAGAGCAGCCTTAGCGAAAGGCTTCTTGAAGGGAAAGATGTAACTCTGTGTGATGAATTAACAGAACAGAGAGCAGTTTCTCAGAAAGCTTCTTTCCAGTTTTGAACGGAAGATATTTCCTTTTTCACCATAGCCCTCTATGGGCTTCCAAATATCCCTTTGCCAATTCCACAAGAACAGCCTTAGCGAAAGGCTTCTTGAAGGGAAAGACGTAACTGTGTGAGATGAATTAACAGAACACAGAGCAGTTTCTCAGAAAGCTTCTTTCCAGTTTTGAACGGAAGATATTTCCTTTTTCACCATAGCCCTCTATGGGCTTCCAAATATCCCTTTGCCAATTCCACAAGAACAGCCTTAGCGAAAGGCTTCTTGAAGGGAAAGATGTAACTCTGTGAGATGAATTAACAGAACACAGAGCAGTTTCTCAAAAAGATTCTTTCCAGTTTTGAACGGAAGATATTTCCTTTTTCACCATAGCCCTCTATGGGCTTCCAAATATCCCTTTGCCAATTCCACAAGAACAGCCTTAGCGAAAGGCTTCTCGAAGGGAAAGATGTAACTCTGTGTGATGAATTAACAGAACACAGAGCAGTTTCTCAGAAAGCTTCTTTCCATTTTAGAACGGAAGATATTTCCTTTATCACCGTAGCCCTCCATGGACTTCCAAATATCCCTCTGCCAATTCCACAAGAAGAGCCTTAGCGAAAGGCTTCTTGAAGGGAAAGATGTAACTGTGTTAGATGAATTAACAGAACACAGAGCAGTTTCTCAGAAAGCTTCTTTCCAGTTTTGAACGGAAGATATTTCCTTTTTCACCATAGCCCTCTATGGGCTTCCAAATATCCCTTTGCCAATTCCACAAGAACAGCCTTAGCGAAAGGCTTCTTGAAGGGAAAGATGTAACTCTGTGAGATGAATTAACAGAATACAGAGCAGTTTCTCAGAAAGCTTCTTTCCAGTTTTGAACGGAAGATATTTCCTTTTTCACCATAGCAATCCATGGTCTTCCAAATATCCCTTTGCCAATTCCACAAGAACGGCCTTAGCGAAAGGCTTCTTGAAGGGAAAGATGTAACTCTGTGAGATGAATTAGCGGAACACAGAACAGTTTCTCAGAAAGGTTCTTTCCAGTTTTGAACGGAAGATATTTCCTTTTTCACCGTAGCCCTCTATGGGCTTCCAAATATCCCTTTGCCAATTTCACAAGAACGGCCTTAGCGAAAGGCTTCTTGAAGGGAAAGATGTAACTCTGTGAGATGAATTAACAGAACACAGAGCAGTTTCTCAAAAAGATTCTTTCCAGTTTTGAACGGAAGATATTTCCTTTTTCACCATAGCCCTCTATGGGCTTCCAAATATCCCTTTGCCAATTCCACAAGAACAGCCTTAGCGAAAGGCTTCTTGAAGGGAAAGATGTAACTCTGTGAGATGAATTAACAGAACACAGAGCAGTTTCTCAGAAAGCGTCTTTCCAGTTTTGAACGGAAGATATTTCCTTTTTCACCGTAGCCCTCTATGGGCTTCCAAATATCCCTTTGCCAATTCCACAAGAACAGCCTTAGCGAAAGGCTTCTTGAAGGGAAAGATGTAACTCTGTGAGATGAATTAACAGAACACAGAGGAGTTTCTCAGAAATCTTCTTTCCAGTTTTGAACGGCAGATATTTCCTTTTTCACCATAGCCCTCTATGGGCTTCCAAATATCCCTTTGCCAATTCCACAAGAACAGCCTTAGCGAAAGGCTTCTTGAAGGGAAAGATGTAACTCTGTGAGATGAATTAACAGAACACAGAGCAGTTTCTCAGAAAGCTTCTTTCCAGTTATGAACGGAAGATATTTCCTTTTTCACCATAGCCCTCTATGGGCTTCCAAATATCCCTTTACCAATTCCAGAAGAACAGCCTTAGCGAAAGGCTTCTTGAAGGGAAAGATGTAACTCTGTGAGATGAATTAACAGAACACAGAGCAGTTTCTCAGAAAGCTTCTTTCGAGTTTTGAACGGAAGATATTTCCTTTTTCACCATAGCCCTCTATGGGCTTCCAAATATCCCTTTGCCAATTCCACAAGAACAGCCTTAGCGAAAGGCTTCTTGAAGGGAAAGATGTAACTCTGTGAGATGAATTAACAGAACACAGAGCAGTTTCTCAGAAAGCTTCTTTCCAGTTTTGAACGGAAGATATTTCCTTTTTCACCATAGCCCTCTATGGGCTTCCAAATATCCCTTTGCCAATTCCACAAGAACAGCCTTAGCGAAAGGCTTCTTGAAGGGAAAGATGTAACTCTGTGAGATGAATTAACAGAACACAGAACAGTCTCTCCGAAAGGTTCTTTCCAGTTTTGAACGGAAGATATTTCCTTTTTCACCATAGCCCTCTATGGGCTTCCAAATATCCCTTTGCCAATTCCACAAGAACAGCCTTAGCGAAAGGCTTCTTGAAGGGAAAGATGTAACTCTGTGAGATGAATTAACAGAACACAGAGCAGTTTCTCAGAAAGCTTCTTTCCAGTTATGAACGGAAGATATTTTCTTTTTCACCATAGCCCTCTAGGGGTTCCAAATATCCCTCTGCCAATTCCACAAGAACAGCCTTAGCGAAAGGCTTCTTGAAGGGAAAGATGTAACTCTGTGAGATCAATTAACAGAACACAGAGCAGTTTCTCAGAAAGCTTCTTTCCAGTTTTGAACAGAAGATATTTCCTTTTTCACCATAGCCCTCTAAGGGCTTCCAAATATCCCTTTGCCAATTCCACAAGAACAGCCTTAGCGAAAGGCTTCTTGAAGGGAAAGATGTAACTCTGTGAGATGAATTAACAGAACACAGAGCAGTTTCTCAGAAAGCTTCTTTCCAGTTTTGAACGGAAGATATTTCCTTTTTCACCATAGCCCTCTATGGGCTTCCAAATATCCCTTTGCCAATTCCACAAGAACAGCCTTAGCGAAAGGCTTCTTGAAGGGAAGGATGTAACTCTGTGAGATGAATTAACAGAACACAGAGCAGTTTCTCAGAAAGCTTCCTTCCAGTTTTCAACGGAAGATATTTCCTTTTTCACCATAGCCCTCTATGGGCTTCCAAATATCCCTTTGCCAATTCCACAAGAACGGCCTTAGCGAAAGGCTTCTTGAAGGGAAGGATGTAACTCTGTGAGATGAATTAGCGGAACACAGAACAGTTTCTCAGAAAGGTTCTTTCCAGTTTTGAACGGAACATATTTCCTTTTTCACCATAGCCCTCTATGGGCTTCCAAATATCCCTTTGCCAATTCCACAAGAACAGCCTTAGCGAAAGGCTTCTTGAAGGGAAAGATGTAACTCTGTGAGATGAATTAACAGAACACAGAGCAGTTTCTCAGAAAGCGTCTTTCCAGTTTTGAACGGAAGATATTTCTTTTTTCACCGTAGCCCTCAATGGGCTTCCAAATATCCCTTTGCCAATTCCACAAGAACAGCCTTAGCGAAAGGCTTCTTGAAGGGAAAGATGTAACTCTGTGAGATGAATTAACAGAACACAGAGCAGTTTCTCAGAAAGCTTCTTTCCAGTTATGAACGGAAGATATTTCCTTTTTCACCATAGCCCTCTATGGGCTTCCAAATATCCCTTTGCATATTCCACAAGAACAGCCTTAGCGAAAGGCTTCTTGAAGGGAAAGATGTAACTCTGTGAGATCAATTAACAGAACACTGAGCAGTTTCTCAGAAAGCTTCTTTCCAGATTTGAACGGAAGATATTTCCTTTTTGACCATAGCCCTCTAAGGGCTTCCAAATATCCCTTTGCCAATTCCACAAGAGCAGCCTTAGCGAAAGGCTTCTTGAAGGGAAAGATGTAACTCTGTGTGATGAATTAACAGAACACAGAGCAGTTTCTCAGAAAGCTTCTTTCCAGTTTTGAACGGAAGATATTTCCTTTTTCACCATAGCCCTCTATGGGCTTCCAAATATCCCTTTGCCAATTCCACAAGAACAGCCTTAGCGAAAGGCTTCTTGAAGGGAAAGACGTAACTGTGTGAGATGAATTAACAGAACACAGAGCAGTTTCTCAGAAAGCTTCTTTCCAGTTTTGAACGGAAGATATTTCCTTTTTCACCATAGCCCTCTATGGGCTTCCAAATATCCCTTTGCCAATTCCACAAGAACAGCCTTAGCGAAAGGCTTCTTGAAGGGAAAGATGTAACTCTGTGAGATGAATTAACAGAACACAGAGCAGTTTCTCAAAAAGATTCTTTCCAGTTTTGAACGGAAGATATTTCCTTTTTCACCATAGCCCTCTATGGGCTTCCAAATATCCCTTTGCCAATTCCACAAGAACAGCCTTAGCGAAAGGCTTCTCGAAGGGAAAGATGTAACTCTGTGTGATGAATTAACAGAACACAGAGCAGTTTCTCAGAAAGCTTCTTTCCATTTTAGAACGGAAGATATTTCCTTTATCACCGTAGCCCTCCATGGACTTCCAAATATCCCTCTGCCAATTCCACAAGAAGAGCCTTAGCGAAAGGCTTCTTGAAGGGAAAGATGTAACTGTGTTAGATGAATTAACAGAACACAGAGCAGTTTCTCAGAAAGCTTCTTTCCAGTTTTGAACGGAAGATATTTCCTTTTTCACCATAGCCCTCTATGGGCTTCCAAATATCCCTTTGCCAATTCCACAAGAACAGCCTTAGCGAAAGGCTTCTTGAAGGGAAAGATGTAACTCTGTGAGATGAATTAACAGAATACAGAGCAGTTTCTCAGAAAGCTTCTTTCCAGTTTTGAACGGAAGATATTTCCTTTTTCACCATAGCAATCCATGGTCTTCCAAATATCCCTTTGCCAATTCCACAAGAACGGCCTTAGCGAAAGGCTTCTTGAAGGGAAAGATGTAACTCTGTGAGATGAATTAGCGGAACACAGAACAGTTTCTCAGAAAGGTTCTTTCCAGTTTTGAACGGAAGATATTTCCTTTTTCACCGTAGCCCTCTATGGGCTTCCAAATATCCCTTTGCCAATTTCACAAGAACGGCCTTAGCGAAAGGCTTCTTGAAGGGAAAGATGTAACTCTGTGAGATGAATTAACAGAACACAGAGCAGTTTCTCAGAAAGCTTCTTTCCAGTTTTGAACGGAAGATATTTCCTTTTTCAGCGTAGCCCTCTATGGGCTTCCAAATATCCCTTTGCCAATTCCACAATAACAGCCTTAGCGAAAGGCTTCTTGAAGGGAAAGATGTAACTGTGTGAGACGAATTAACAGAACACAGAGCAGTTTCTCAGAAAGCTTCTTTCCAGTTTTGAACGGAAGATATTTCCTTTTTCACCATAGCCCTCAACGGGCTTCCAAATATCCCTTTGCCAATTCCACAAGAACAGCCTTAGCGAAAGGCTTCTTGAAGGGAAAGATGTAACTCTGTGAGATGAATTAACAGAACACAGAGCAGTTTCTCAGAAAGCTTCTTTCCAGTTTTGAACAGAAGATATTTCCTTTTTCACCATAGCCCTCTATGGGCTTCCAAATATCGCTTTGCCAATTCCACAAGAACAGCCTTAGCGAAAGGCTTCTTGAAGGGAAAGATGTAACTCTGTGAGATGAATTAACAGTACACAGAGCAGTTTCTCAGAAAGCTTCTTTCAAGTTTTGAACGGAAGATATTTCCTTTTTCACCATAGCCCTCTATGGGCTTCCAAATATCCCTTTGCCAATTCCACAAGAACAGCCGTAGCGAAAGGCTTCTTGAAGGGTAAGATGTAACTCTGTGAGATGAATTAACAGAACACAGAGCAGTTTCTCAGAAAGCTTCTTTCCAGTTTTGAACGGAAGATATTTCCTTTTTCACCATAGCCCTCTATGGGCTTCCAAATATCCCTTTGCCAATTCCACAAGAACAGCCTTAGAGAAAGGCTTCTTGAAGGGAAAGATGTAACTCTGTGAGATGAATTAACAGAACACAGATCAGTTTCTCAGAAAGCTTCTTTCTAGTTTTGAACGGAAGATATTTCCTTTTTCACCATAGCCCTCTATTTGCTTCCAAATATCCCTTTGCCAATTCCACAAGAACAGCCTTAGCGAAAGGCTTCTTGAAGGGAAAGATGTAACTCTGTGAGATGAATTAACAGAACACAGAACAGTTTCTCCGAAAGGTTCTTTCCAGTTTTGAACGGAAGATATTTCCTTTTTCACCATAGCCCTCTATGGGCTTCCAAATATCCCTTTGCCAATTCCCCAAGAACATCCTTAGCGAAAGGCTTCTTGAAGGGAAAGATGTAACTGTGTGAGATGAATTAACGGAACACAGAGCAGTTTCTCAGAAAGCTTCTTTCCAGTTTTGAACGGAAGATATTTCCTTTTTCACCATAGCCCTCTATGGGCTTCCAAATATCCCTTTGCCAATTCCACAAGAACAGCCTTAGCGAAAGGCTTCTTGAAGGGAAAGATGTTACTCTGTGAGATGAATTAACAGAACACAGAGCAGTTTCTCAGAAAGCATCTTTCCAGTTTTGAACGGAAGATATTTCCTTTTTCACCATAGCCCTCTATGGGCTTCCAAATATCCCTTTGCTAATTCCACAAGAACAGCCTTAGCGAAAGGCTTCTTGAAGGGAAAGATGTAACTCTGTGAGATGAATTAACAGAACACAGAGCAGTTTCTCAGAAAGCTTCCTTCCAGTTTTGAATGGAAGATATCTCCTTTTTAACCATAGCCCTCTATCGGCTTCCAAATATCCCTTTGCCAATTCCATAAGAACAGCCTTAGCGCAAGGCTTCTTGAAGGGAAAGATGTAACTCTGTGAGATGAATTAACAGAACACAGAGCAGTTTCTCAGAATGCTTCCTTCCAGTTTTGAACGGAAGACATTTCCTTTTTCACCATAGCCCTCTATGGGCTTCCAAATATCCCTTTGCCAATTTCACAAGAACGGCCTTAGCGAAAGGCTTCTTGAAGGGAAAGATGTAACTCTGTGAGATGAATTAACAGAACACAGAGCAGTTTCTCAGAAAGCTTCTTTCCAGTTTTGAACGGAAGATATTTCCTTTTTCAGCGTAGCCCTCTATGGGCTTCCAAATATCCCTTTGCCAATTCCACAAGAACAGCCTTAGCGAAAGGCTTCTTGAAGGGAAAGACGTAACTGTGTGAGATGAATTAACAGAACACAGAGCAGTTTCTCAGAAAGCTTCTTTCCAGTTTTGAACGGAAGATATTTCCTTTTTGACCATAGCCCTCTATGGGCTTCCAAATATCCCTTTGCCAATTCCACAAGAACAGCCTTAGCGAAAGGCTTCTTGAAGGGAAAGATGTAACTCTGTGAGATGAATTAACAGAACACAGAGCAGTTTCTCAAAAAGCTTCTTTCCAGTTTTGAACAGAAGATATTTCCTTTTTCACCATAGCCCTCTATGGGCTTCCAAATATCCCTTTGCCAATTCCACAAGAACAGCCTTAGCGAAAGGCTTCTCGAAGGGAAAGATGTAACTCTGTGTGATGAATTAACAGAACACAGAGCAGTTTCTCAGAAAGCTTCTTTCCATTTTAGAACGGAAGATATTTCCTTTATCACCGTAGCCCTCCATGGACTTCCAAATATCCCTCTGCCAATTCCACAAGAAGAGCCTTAGCGAAAGGCTTCTTGAAGGGAAAGATGTAACTGTGTTAGATGAATTAACAGAACACAGAGCAGTTTCTCAGAAAGCTTCTTTCCAGTTTTGAACGGAAGATATTTCCTTTTTCACCATAGCCCTCTATGGGCTTCCAAATATCCCTTTGCCAATTCCACAAGAACAGCCTTAGCGAAAGGCTTCTTGAAGGGAAAGATGTAACTCTGTGAGATGAATTAACAGAATACAGAGCAGTTTCTCAGAAAGCTTCTTTCCAGTTTTGAACGGAAGATATTTCCTTTTTAACCATAGCAATCCATGGTCTTCCAAATATCCCTTTGCCAATTCCACAAGAACGGCCTTAGCGAAAGGCTTCTTGAAGGGAAAGATGTAACTCTGTGAGATGAATTAGCGGAACACAGAACAGTTTCTCAGAAAGGTTCTTTCCAGTTTTGAACGGAAGATATTTCCTTTTTCACCATAGCCCTCTATGGGCTTCCAAATATCCCTTTGCCAATTTCACAAGAACGGCCTTAGCGAAAGGCTTCTTGAAGGGAAAGATGTAACTCTGTGAGATGAATTAACAGAACACAGAGCAGTTTCTCAGAAAGCTTCTTTCCAGTTTTGAACGGAAGATATTTCCTTTTTCAGCGTAGCCCTCTATGGGCTTCCAAATATCCCTTTGCCAATTCCACAATAACAGCCTTAGCGAAAGGCTTCTTGAAGGGAAAGATGTAACTGTGTGAGACGAATTAACAGAACACAGAGCAGTTTCTCAGAAAGCTTCTTTCCAGTTTTGAACGGAAGATATTTCCTTTTTCACCATAGCCCTCTACGGGCTTCCAAATATCCCTTTGCCAATTCCACAAGAACAGCCTTAGCGAAAGGCTTCTTGAAGGGAAAGATGTAACTCTGTGAGATGAATTAACAGAACACAGAGCAGTTTCTCAGAAAGCTTCTTTCCAGTTTTGAACAGAAGATATTTCCTTTTTCACCATAGCCCTCTATGGGCTTCCAAATATCGCTTTGCAAATTCCACAAGAACAGCCTTAGCGAAAGGCTTCTTGAAGGGAAAGATGTAACTCTGTGAGATGAATTAACAGTACACAGAGCAGTTTCTCAGAAAGCTTCTTTCAAGTTTTGAACGGAAGATATTTCCTTTTTCACCATAGCCCTCTATGGGCTTCCAAATATCCCTTTGCCAATTCCACAAGAACAGCCGTAGCGAAAGGCTTCTTGAAGGGAAAGATGTAACTCTGTGAGATGAATTAACAGAACACAGAGCAGTTTCTCAGAAAGCTTCTTTCCAGTTTTGAACGGAAGATATTTCCTTTTTCACCATAGCCCTCTATGGGCTTCCAAATATCCCTTTGCCAATTCCACAAGAACAGCCTTAGAGAAAGGCTTCTTGAAGGGAAAGATGTAACTCTGTGAGATGAATTAACAGAACACAGATCAGTTTCTCAGAAAGCTTCTTTCTAGTTTTGAACGGAAGATATTTCCTTTTTCACCATAGCCCTCTATTTGCTTCCAAATATCCCTTTGCCAATTCCACAAGAACAGCCTTAGCGAAAGGCTTCTTGAAGGGAAAGATGTAACTCTGTGAGATGAATTAACAGAACACAGAACAGTTTCTCCGAAAGGTTCTTTCCAGTTTTGAACGGAAGATATTTCCTTTTTCACCATAGCCCTCTATGGGCTTCCCAATATCCCTTTGCCAATTCCCCAAGAACATCCTTAGCGAAAGGCTTCTTGAAGGGAAAGATGTAACTGTGTGAGATGAATTAACAGAACACAGAGCAGTTTCTCAGAAAGCTTCTTTCCAGTTTTGAACGGAAGATATTTCCTTTTTCACCATAGCCCTCTATGGGCTTCCAAATATCCCTTTGCCAATTCCACAAGAACAGCCTTAGCGAAAGGCTTCTTGAAGGGAAAGATGTTACTCTGTGAGATGAATTAACAGAACACAGAGCAGTTTCTCAGAAAGCATCTTTCCAGTTTTGAACGGAAGATATTTCCTTTTTCACCATAGCCCTCTATGGGCTTCCAAATATCCCTTTGCTAATTCCACAAGAACAGCCTTAGCGAAAGGCTTCTTGAAGGGAAAGATGTAACTCTGTGAGATGAATTAACAGAACACAGAGCAGTTTCTCAGAAAGCTTCCTTCCAGTTTTGAATGGAAGATATCTCCTTTTTAACCATAGCCCTCTATCGGCTTCCAAATATCCCTTTGCCAATTCCATAAGAACAGCCTTAGCGCAAGGCTTCTTGAAGGGAAAGATGTAACTCTGTGAGATGAATTAACAGAACACAGAGCAGTTTCTCAGAATGCTTCCTTCCAGTTTTGAACGGAAGATATTTCCTTTTTCACCATAGCCCTCTATGGGCTTCCAAATATCCCTTTGCCAATTTCACAAGAACGGCCTTAGCGAAAGGCTTCTTGAAGGGAAAGATGTAACTCTGTGAGATGAATTAACAGAACACAGAGCAGTTTCTCAGAAAGCTTCTTTCCAGTTTTGAACGGAAGATATTTCCTTTTTCAGCGTAGCCCTCTATGGGCTTCCAAATATCCCTTTGCCAATTCCACAATAACAGCCTTAGCGAAAGGCTTCTTGAAGGGAAAGATGTAACTGTGTGAGATGAATTAACAGAACACAGAGCAGTTTCTCAGAAAGCTTCTTTCCAGTTTTGAACGGAAGATATTTCCTTTTTCACCATAGCCCTCTACGGGCTTCCAAATATCCCTTTGCCAATTCCACAAGAACAGCCTTAGCGAAAGGCTTCTTGAAGGGAAAGATGTAACTCTGTGAGATGAATTAACAGAACACAGAGCAGTTTCTCAGAAAGCTTCTTTCCAGTTTTGAACGGAAGATATTTCCTTTTTCACCATAGCCCTCTATGGGCTTCCAAATATCCCTTTGCCAATTCCACAAGAACAGCCTTAGAGAAAGGCTTCTTGAAGGGAAAGATGTAACTCTGTGAGATGAATTAACAGAACACAGATCAGTTTCTCAGAAAGCTTCTTTCTAGTTTTGAACGGAAGATATTTCCTTTTTCACCATAGCCCTCTATTTGCTTCCAAATATCCCTTTGCCAATTCCACAAGAACAGCCTTAGCGAAAGGCTTCTTGAAGGGAAAGATGTAACTCTGTGAGATGAATTAACAGAACACAGAACAGTTTCTCCGAAAGGTTCTTTCCAGTTTTGAACGGAAGATATTTCCTTTTTCACCATAGCCCTCTATGGGCTTCCAAATATCCCTTTGCCAATTCCACAAGAACATCCTTAGCGAAAGGCTTCTTGAAGGGAAAGATGTAACTCTGTGAGATGAATTAACGGAACACAGAGCAGTTTCTCAGAAAGCTTCTTTCCAGTTTTGAACGGAAGATATTTCCTTTTTCACCATAGCCCTCTATGGGCTTCCAAATATCCCTTTGCCAATTCCACAAGAACAGCCTTAGCGAAAGGCTTCTTGAAGGGAAAGATGTTACTCTGTGAGATGAATTAACAGAACACAGAGCAGTTTCTCAGAAAGCATCTTTCCAGTTTTGAACGGAAGATATTTCCTTTTTCACCATAGCCCTCTATGGGCTTCCAAATATCCCTTTGCTAATTCCACAAGAACAGCCTTAGCGAAAGGCTTCTTGAAGGGAAAGATGTAACTCTGTGAGATGAATTAACAGAACACAGAGCAGTTTCTCAGAAAGCTTCCTTCCAGTTTTGAATGGAAGATATCTCCTTTTTAACCATAGCCCTCTATCGGCTTCCAAATATCCCTTTGCCAATTCCATAAGAACAGCCTTAGCGCAAGGCTTCTTGAAGGGAAAGATGTAACTCTGTGAGATGAATTAACAGAACACAGAGCAGTTTCTCAGAATGCTTCCTTCCAGTTTTGAACGGAAGATATTTCCTTTTTCACCATAGCCCTCTATGGGCTTCCAAATATCCCTTTGCCAATTTCACAAGAACGGCCTTAGCGAAAGGCTTCTTGAAGGGAAAGATGTAACTCTGTGAGATGAATTAACAGAACACAGAGCAGTTTCTCAGAAAGCTTCTTTCCAGTTTTGAACGGAAGATATTTCCTTTTTCAGCGTAGCCCTCTATGGGCTTCCAAATATCCCTTTGCCAATTCCACAAGAACAGCCTTAGCGAAAGGCTTCTTGAAGGGAAAGACGTAACTGTGTGAGATGAATTAACAGAACACAGAGCAGTTTCTCAGAAAGCTTCTTTCCAGTTTTGAACGGAAGATATTTCCTTTTTCACCATAGCCCTCTATGGGCTTCCAAATATCCCTTTGCCAATTCCACAAGAACAGTCTTAGCGAAAGGCTTCTCGAAGGGAAAGATGTAACTCTGTGTGATGAATTAACAGAACACAGAGCAGTTTCTCAGAAAGCTTCTTTCCATTTTAGAACGGAAGATATTTCCTTTATCACCGTAGCCCTCCATGGACTTCCAAATATCCCTCTGCCAATTCCACAAGAAGAGCCTTAGCGAAAGGCTTCTTGAAGGGAAAGATGTAACTGTGTTAGATGAATTAACAGAACACAGAGCAGTTTCTCAGAAAGCTTCTTTCCAGTTTTGAACGGAAGATATTTCCTTTTTCACCATAGCCCTCTATGGGCTTCCAAATATCCCTTTGCCAATTCCACAAGAACAGCCTTAGCGAAAGGCTTCTTGAAGGGAAAGATGTAACTCTGTGAGATGAATTAACAGAATACAGAGCAGTTTCTCAGAAAGCTTCTTTCCAGTTTTGAACGGAAGATATTTCCTTTTTAACCATAGCAATCCATGGTCTTCCAAATATCCCTTTGCCAATTCCACAAGAACGGCCTTAGCGAAAGGCTTCTTGAAGGGAAAGATGTAACTCTGTGAGATGAATTAGCGGAACACAGAACAGTTTCTCAGAAAGGTTCTTTCCAGTTTTGAACGGAAGATATTTCCTTTTTCACCATAGCCCTCTATGGGCTTCCAAATATCCCTTTGCCAATTTCACAAGAACGGCCTTAACGAAAGGCTTCTTGAAGGGAAAGATGTAACTCTGTGAGATGAATTAACAGAACACAGAGCAGTTTCTCAGAAAGCTTCTTTCCAGTTTTGAACGGAAGATATTTCCTTTTTCAGCGTAGCCCTCTATGGGCTTCCAAATATCCCTTTGCCAATTCCACAATAACAGCCTTAGCGAAAGGCTTCTTGAAGGGAAAGATGTAACTGTGTGAGACGAATTAACAGAACACAGAGCAGTTTCTCAGAAAGCTTTTTTCCAGTTTTGAACGGAAGATATTTCCTTTTTCACCATAGCCCTCTACGGGCTTCCAAATATCCCTTTGCCAATTCCACAAGAACAGCCTTAGCGAAAGGCTTCTTGAAGGGAAAGATGTAACTCTGTGAGATGAATTAACAGAACACAGAGCAGTTTCTCAGAAAGCTTCTTTCCAGTTTTGAACAGAAGATATTTCCTTTTTCACCATAGCCCTCTATGGGCTTCCAAATATCGCTTTGCCAATTCCACAAGAACAGCCTTAGCGAAAGGCTTCTTGAAGGGAAAGATGTAACTCTGTGAGATGAATTAACAGTACACAGAGCAGTTTCTCAGAAAGCTTCTTTCAAGTTTTGAACGGAAGATATTTCCTTTTTCACCATAGCCCTCTATGGGCTTCCAAATATCCCTTTGCCAATTCCACAAGAACAGCCGTAGCGAAAGGCTTCTTGAAGGGAAAGATGTAACTCTGTGAGATGAATTAACAGAACACAGAGCAGTTTCTCAGAAAGCTTCTTTCCAGTTTTGAACGGAAGATATTTCCTTTTTCACCATAGCCCTCTATGGGCTTCCAAATATCCCTTTGCCAATTCCACAAGAACAGCCTTAGAGAAAGGCTTCTTGAAGGGAAAGATGTAACTCTGTGAGATGAATTAACAGAACACAGATCAGTTTCTCAGAAAGCTTCTTTCTAGTTTTGAACGGAAGATATTTCCTTTTTCACCATAGCCCTCTATTTGCTTCCAAATATCCCTTTGCCAATTCCACAAGAACAGCCTTAGCGAAAGGCTTCTTGAAGGGAAAGATGTAACTCTGTGAGATGAATTAACAGAACACAGAACAGTTTCTCCGAAAGGTTCTTTCCAGTTTTGAACGGAAGATATTTCCTTTTTCACCATAGCCCTCTATGGGCTTCCCAATATCCCTTTGCCAATTCCCCAAGAACATCCTTAGCGAAAGGCTTCTTGAAGGGAAAGATGTAACTGTGTGAGATGAATTAACAGAACACAGAGCAGTTTCTCAGAAAGCTTCTTTCCAGTTTTGAACGGAAGATATTTCCTTTTTCACCATAGCCCTCTATGGGCTTCCAAATATCCCTTTGCCAATTCCACAAGAACAGCCTTAGCGAAAGGCTTCTTGAAGGGAAAGATGTTACTCTGTGAGATGAATTAACAGAACACAGAGCAGTTTCTCAGAAAGCATCTTTCCAGTTTTGAACGGAAGATATTTCCTTTTTCACCATAGCCCTCTATGGGCTTCCAAATATCCCTTTGCTAATTCCACAAGAACAGCCTTAGCGAAAGGCTTCTTGAAGGGAAAGATGTAACTCTGTGAGATGAATTAACAGAACACAGAGCAGTTTCTCAGAAAGCTTCCTTCCAGTTTTGAATGGAAGATATCTCCTTTTTAACCATAGCCCTCTATCGGCTTCCAAATATCCCTTTGCCAATTCCATAAGAACAGCCTTAGCGCAAGGCTTCTTGAAGGGAAAGATGTAACTCTGTGAGATGAATTAACAGAACACAGAGCAGTTTCTCAGAATGCTTCCTTCCAGTTTTGAACGGAAGATATTTCCTTTTTCACCATAGCCCTCTATGGGCTTCCAAATATCCCTTTGCCAATTTCACAAGAACGGCCTTAGCGAAAGGCTTCTTGAAGGGAAAGATGTAACTCTGTGAGATGAATTAACAGAACACAGAGCAGTTTCTCAGAAAGCTTCTTTCCAGTTTTGAACGGAAGATATTTCCTTTTTCAGCGTAGCCCTCTATGGGCTTCCAAATATCCCTTTGCCAATTCCACAATAACAGCCTTAGCGAAAGGCTTCTTGAAGGGAAAGATGTAACTGTGTGAGATGAATTAACAGAACACAGAGCAGTTTCTCAGAAAGCTTCTTTCCAGTTTTGAACGGAAGATATTTCCTTTTTCACCATAGCCCTCTACGGGCTTCCAAATATCCCTTTGCCAATTCCACAAGAACAGCCTTAGCGAAAGGCTTCTTGAAGGGAAAGATGTAACTCTGTGAGATGAATTAACAGAACACAGAGCAGTTTCTCAGAAAGCTTCTTTCCAGTTTTGAACAGAAGATATTTCCTTTTTCACCATAGCCCTCTATGGGCTTCCAAATATCCCTTTGCCAATTCCACAAGAACAGCCTTAGCGAAAGGCTTCTTGAAGGGAAAGATGTAACTCTGTGAGATGAATTAACAGTACACAGAGCAGTTTCTCAGAAAGCTTCTTTCAAGTTTTGAACGGAAGATATTTCCTTTTTCACCATAGCCCTCTATGGGCTTCCAAATATCCCTTTGCCAATTCCACAAGAACAGCCGTAGCGAAAGGCTTCTTGAAGGGAAAGATGTAACTCTGTGAGATGAATTAACAGAACACAGAGCAGTTTCTCAGAAAGCTTCTTTCCAGTTTTGAACGGAAGATATTTCCTTTTTCACCATAGCCCTCTATGGGCTTCCAAATATCCCTTTGCCAATTCCACAAGAACAGCCTTAGAGAAAGGCTTCTTGAAGGGAAAGATGTAACTCTGTGAGATGAATTCACAGAACACAGATCAGTTTCTCAGAAAGCTTCTTTCTAGTTTTGAACGGAAGATATTTCCTTTTTCACCATAGCCCTCTATTTGCTTCCAAATATCCCTTTGCCAATTCCACAAGAACAGCCTTAGCGAAAGGCTTCTTGAAGGGAAAGATGTAACTCTGTGAGATGAATTAACAGAACACAGAACAGTTTCTCCGAAAGGTTCTTTCCAGTTTTGAACGGAAGATATTTCCTTTTTCACCATAGCCCTCTATGGGCTTCCAAATATCCCTTTGCCAATTCCCCAAGAACAGCCTTAGCGAAAGGCTTCTTGAAGGGAAAGATGTAACTGTGTGAGATGAATTAACAGAACACAGAGCAGTTTCTCAGAAAGCTTCTTTCCAGTTTTGAACGGAAGATATTTCCTTTTTCACCATAGCCCTCTATGGGCTTCCAAATATCCCTTTGCCAATTCCACAAGAACAGCCTTAGCGAAAGGCTTCTTGAAGGGAAAGATGTTACTCTGTGAGATGAATTAACAGAACACAGAGCAGTTTCTCAGAAAGCATCTTTCCAGTTTTGAACGGAAGATATTTCCTTTTTCACCATAGCCCTCTATGGGCTTCCAAATATCCCTTTGCTAATTCCACAAGAACAGCCTTAGCGAAAGGCTTCTTGAAGGGAAAGATGTAACTCTGTGAGATGAATTAACAGAACACAGAGCAGTTTCTCAGAAAGCTTCCTTCCAGTTTTGAATGGAAGATATCTCCTTTTTAACCATAGCCCTCTATCGGCTTCCAAATATCCCTTTGCCAATTCCATAAGAACAGCCTTAGCGCTAGGCTTCTTGAAGGGAAAGATGTAACTCTGTGAGATGAATTAACAGAACACAGAGCAGTTTCTCAGAATGCTTCTTTCCAGTTTTGAACGGAAGATATTTCCTTTTTCACCATAGCCCTCTATGGGCTTCCAAATATCCCTTTGACAATTCCACAAGAACGGCCTTAGCGAAAGGCTTCTTGAAGGGAAAGATGTAACTCTGTGAGATGAATTAACAGAATACAGAGCAGTTTCTCAGAAAGCTTCTTTCCAGTTTTGAACGGAAGATATTTCCTTTTTCACCATAGCAATCCATGGTCTTCCAAATATCCCTTTGCCAATTCCACAAGAACGGCCTTAGCGAAAGGCTTCTTGAAGGGAAAGATGTAACTCTGTGAGATGAATTAGCGGAACACAGAACAGTTTCTCAGAAAGGTTCTTTCCAGTTTTGAACGGAAGATATTTCCTTTTTCACCATAGCCCTCTATGGGCTTCCAAATATCCCTTTGCCAATTCCCCAAGAACATCCTTAGCGAAAGGCTTCTTGAAGGGAAAGATGTAACTGTGTGAGATGAATTAACGGAACACAGAGCAGTTTCTCAGAAAGCTTCTTTCCAGTTTTGAACGGAAGATATTTCCTTTTTCACCATAGCCCTCTATGGGCTTCCAAATATCCCTTTGCCAATTCCACAAGAACAGCCTTAGCGAAAGGCTTCTTGAAGGGAAAGATGTTACTCTGTGAGATGAATTAACAGAACACAGAGCAGTTTCTCAGAAAGCATCTTTCCAGTTTTGAACGGAAGATATTTCCTTTTTCACCATAGCCCTCTATGGGCTTCCAAATATCCCTTTGCTAATTCCACAAGAACAGCCTTAGCGAAAGGCTTCTTGAAGGGAAAGATGTAACTCTGTGAGATGAATTAACAGAACACAGAGCAGTTTCTCAGAAAGCTTCCTTCCAGTTTTGAATGGAAGATATCTCCTTTTTAACCATAGCCCTCTATCGGCTTCCAAATATCCCTTTGCCAATTCCATAAGAACAGCCTTAGCGCAAGGCTTCTTGAAGGGAAAGATGTAACTCTGTGAGATGAATTAACAGAACACAGAGCAGTTTCTCAGAATGCTTCCTTCCAGTTTTGAATGGAAGATATTTCCTTTTTCACCATAGCCCTCTATGGGCTTCCAAATATCCCTTTGCCAATTTCACAAGAACGGCCTTAGCGAAAGGCTTCTTGAAGGGAAAGATGTAACTCTGTGAGATGAATTAACAGAACACAGAGCAGTTTCTCAGAAAGCTTCTTTCCAGTTTTGAACGGAAGATATTTCCTTTTTCAGCGTAGCCCTCTATGGGCTTCCAAATATCCCTTTGCCAATTCCACAAGAACAGCCTTAGCGAAAGGCTTCTTGAAGGGAAAGACGTAACTGTGTGAGATGAATTAACAGAACACAGAGCAGTTTCTCAGAAAGCTTCTTTCCAGTTTTGAACGGAAGATATTTCCTTTTTCACCATAGCCCTCTATGGGCTTCCAAATATCCCTTTGCCAATTCCACAAGAACAGCCTTAGGGAAAGGCTTCTTGAAGGGAAAGATGTAACTCTGTGAGATGAATTAACAGAACACAGAGCAGTTTCTCAAAAAGATTCTTTCCAGTTTTGAACGGAAGATATTTCCTTTTTCACCATAGCCCTCTATGGGCTTCCAAATATCCCTTTGCCAATTCCACAAGAACAGTCTTAGCGAAAGGCTTCTCGAAGGGAAAGATGTAACTCTGTGTGATGAATTAACAGAACACAGAGCAGTTTCTCAGAAAGCTTCTTTCCATTTTAGAACGGAAGATATTTCCTTTATCACCGTAGCCCTCCATGGACTTCCAAATATCCCTCTGCCAATTCCACAAGAAGAGCCTTAGCGAAAGGCTTCTTGAAGGGAAAGATGTAACTGTGTTAGATGAATTAACAGAACACAGAGCAGTTTCTCAGAAAGCTTCTTTCCAGTTTTGAACGGAAGATATTTCCTTTTTCACCATAGCCCTCTATGGGCTTCCAAATATCCCTTTGCCAATTCCACAAGAACAGCCTTAGCGAAAGGCTTCTTGAAGGGAAAGATGTAACTCTGTGAGATGAATTAACAGAATACAGAGCAGTTTCTCAGAAAGCTTCTTTCCAGTTTTGAACGGAAGATATTTCCTTTTTAACCATAGCAATCCATGGTCTTCCAAATATCCCTTTGCCAATTCCACAAGAACGGCCTTAGCGAAAGGCTTCTTGATGGGAAAGATGTAACTCTGTGAGATGAATTAGCGGAACACAGAACAGTTTCTCAGAAAGGTTCTTTCCAGTTTTGAACGGAAGATATTTCCTTTTTCACCATAGCCCTCTATGGGCTTCCAAATATCCCTTTGCCAATTTCACAAGAACGGCCTTAGCGAAAGGCTTCTTGAAGGGAAAGATGTAACTCTGTGAGATGAATTAACAGAACACAGAGCAGTTTCTCAGAAAGCTTCTTTCCAGTTTTGAACGGAAGATATTTCCTTTTTCAGCGTAGCCCTCTATGGGCTTCCAAATATCCCTTTGCCAATTCCACAATAACAGCCTTAGCGAAAGGCTTCTTGAAGGGAAAGATGTAACTGTGTGAGACGAATTAACAGAACACAGAGCAGTTTCTCAGAAAGCTTTTTTCCAGTTTTGAACGGAAGATATTTCCTTTTTCACCATAGCCCTCTACGGGCTTCCAAATATCCCTTTGCCAATTCCACAAGAACAGCCTTAGCGAAAGGCTTCTTGAAGGGAAAGATGTAACTCTGTGAGATGAATTAACAGAACACAGAGCAGTTTCTCAGAAAGCTTCTTTCCAGTTTTGAACAGAAGATATTTCCTTTTTCACCATAGCCCTCTATGGGCTTCCAAATATCGCTTTGCCAATTCCACAAGAACAGCCTTAGCGAAAGGCTTCTTGAAGGGAAAGATGTAACTCTGTGAGATGAATTAACAGTACACAGAGCAGTTTCTCAGAAAGCTTCTTTCAAGTTTTGAACGGAAGATATTTCCTTTTTCACCATAGCCCTCTATGGGCTTCCAAATATCCCTTTGCCAATTCCACAAGAACAGCCGTAGCGAAAGGCTTCTTGAAGGGAAAGATGTAACTCTGTGAGATGAATTAACAGAACACAGAGCAGTTTCTCAGAAAGCTTCTTTCCAGTTTTGAACGGAAGATATTTCCTTTTTCACCATAGCCCTCTATGGGCTTCCAAATATCCCTTTGCCAATTCCACAAGAACAGCCTTAGAGAAAGGCTTCTTGAAGGGAAAGATGTAACTCTGTGAGATGAATTAACAGAACACAGATCAGTTTCTCAGAAAGCTTCTTTCTAGTTTTGAACGGAAGATATTTCCTTTTTCACCATAGCCCTCTATTTGCTTCCAAATATCCCTTTGCCAATTCCACAAGAACAGCCTTAGCGAAAGGCTTCTTGAAGGGAAAGATGTAACTCTGTGAGATGAATTAACAGAACACAGAACAGTTTCTCCGAAAGGTTCTTTCCAGTTTTGAACGGAAGATATTTCCTTTTTCACCATAGCCCTCTATGGGCTTCCCAATATCCCTTTGCCAATTCCCCAAGAACATCCTTAGCGAAAGGCTTCTTGAAGGGAAAGATGTAACTGTGTGAGATGAATTAACAGAACACAGAGCAGTTTCTCAGAAAGCTTCTTTCCAGTTTTGAACGGAAGATATTTCCTTTTTCACCATAGCCCTCTATGGGCTTCCAAATATCCCTTTGCCAATTCCACAAGAACAGCCTTAGCGAAAGGCTTCTTGAAGGGAAAGATGTTACTCTGTGAGATGAATTAACAGAACACAGAGCAGTTTCTCAGAAAGCATCTTTCCAGTTTTGAACGGAAGATATTTCCTTTTTCACCATAGCCCTCTATGGGCTTCCAAATATCCCTTTGCTAATTCCACAAGAACAGCCTTAGCGAAAGGCTTCTTGAAGGGAAAGATGTAACTCTGTGAGATGAATTAACAGAACACAGAGCAGTTTCTCAGAAAGCTTCCTTCCAGTTTTGAATGGAAGATATCTCCTTTTTAACCATAGCCCTCTATCGGCTTCCAAATATCCCTTTGCCAATTCCATAAGAACAGCCTTAGCGCAAGGCTTCTTGAAGGGAAAGATGTAACTCTGTGAGATGAATTAACAGAACACAGAGCAGTTTCTCAGAATGCTTCCTTCCAGTTTTGAACGGAAGATATTTCCTTTTTCACCATAGCCCTCTATGGGCTTCCAAATATCCCTTTGCCAATTTCACAAGAACGGCCTTAGCGAAAGGCTTCTTGAAGGGAAAGATGTAACTCTGTGAGATGAATTAACAGAACACAGAGCAGTTTCTCAGAAAGCTTCTTTCCAGTTTTGAACGGAAGATATTTCCTTTTTCAGCGTAGCCCTCTATGGGCTTCCAAATATCCCTTTGCCAATTCCACAATAACAGCCTTAGCGAAAGGCTTCTTGAAGGGAAAGATGTAACTGTGTGAGATGAATTAACAGAACACAGAGCAGTTTCTCAGAAAGCTTCTTTCCAGTTTTGAACGGAAGATATTTCCTTTTTCACCATAGCCCTCTACGGGCTTCCAAATATCCCTTTGCCAATTCCACAAGAACAGCCTTAGCGAAAGGCTTCTTGAAGGGAAAGATGTAACTCTGTGAGATGAATTAACAGAACACAGAGCAGTTTCTCAGAAAGCTTCTTTCCAGTTTTGAACAGAAGATATTTCCTTTTTCACCATAGCCCTCTATGGGCTTCCAAATATCCCTTTGCCAATTCCACAAGAACAGCCTTAGCGAAAGGCTTCTTGAAGGGAAAGATGTAACTCTGTGAGATGAATTAACAGTACACAGAGCAGTTTCTCAGAAAGCTTCTTTCAAGTTTTGAACGGAAGATATTTCCTTTTTCACCATAGCCCTCTATGGGCTTCCAAATATCCCTTTGCCAATTCCACAAGAACAGCCGTAGCGAAAGGCTTCTTGAAGGGAAAGATGTAACTCTGTGAGATGAATTAACAGAACACAGAGCAGTTTCTCAGAAAGCTTCTTTCCAGTTTTGAACAGAAGATATTTCCTTTTTCACCATAGCCCTCTATGGGCTTCCAAATATCCCTTTGCCAATTCCACAAGAACAGCCTTAGAGAAAGGCTTCTTGAAGGGAAAGATGTAACTCTGTGAGATGAATTCACAGAACACAGATCAGTTTCTCAGAAAGCTTCTTTCTAGTTTTGAACGGAAGATATTTCCTTTTTCACCATAGCCCTCTATTTGCTTCCAAATATCCCTTTGCCAATTCCACAAGAACAGCCTTAGCGAAAGGCTTCTTGAAGGGAAAGATGTAACTCTGTGAGATGAATTAACAGAACACAGAACAGTTTCTCCGAAAGGTTCTTTCCAGTTTTGAACGGAAGATATTTCCTTTTTCACCATAGCCCTCTATGGGCTTCCAAATATCCCTTTGCCAATTCCCCAAGAACAGCCTTAGCGAAAGGCTTCTTGAAGGGAAAGATGTAACTGTGTGAGATGAATTAACAGAACACAGAGCAGTTTCTCAGAAAGCTTCTTTCCAGTTTTGAACGGAAGATATTTCCTTTTTCACCATAGCCCTCTATGGGCTTCCAAATATCCCTTTGCCAATTCCACAAGAACAGCCTTAGCGAAAGGCTTCTTGAAGGGAAAGATGTTACTCTGTGAGATGAATTAACAGAACACAGAGCAGTTTCTCAGAAAGCATCTTTCCAGTTTTGAACGGAAGATATTTCCTTTTTCACCATAGCCCTCTATGGGCTTCCAAATATCCCTTTGCTAATTCCACAAGAACAGCCTTAGCGAAAGGCTTCTTGAAGGGAAAGATGTAACTCTGTGAGATGAATTAACAGAACACAGAGCAGTTTCTCAGAAAGCTTCCTTCCAGTTTTGAATGGAAGATATCTCCTTTTTAACCATAGCCCTCTATCGGCTTCCAAATATCCCTTTGCCAATTCCATAAGAACAGCCTTAGCGCTAGGCTTCTTGAAGGGAAAGATGTAACTCTGTGAGATGAATTAACAGAACACAGAGCAGTTTCTCAGAATGCTTCTTTCCAGTTTTGAACGGAAGATATTTCCTTTTTCACCATAGCCCTCTATGGGCTTCCAAATATCCCTTTGACAATTCCACAAGAACGGCCTTAGCGAAAGGCTTCTTGAAGGGAAAGATGTAACTCTGTGAGATGAATTAACAGAATACAGAGCAGTTTCTCAGAAAGCTTCTTTCCAGTTTTGAACGGAAGATATTTCCTTTTTCACCATAGCAATCCATGGTCTTCCAAATATCCCTTTGCCAATTCCACAAGAACGGCCTTAGCGAAAGGCTTCTTGAAGGGAAAGATGTAACTCTGTGAGATGAATTAGCGGAACACAGAACAGTTTCTCAGAAAGGTTCTTTCCAGTTTTGAACGGAAGATATTTCCTTTTTCACCATAGCCCTCTATGGGCTTCCAAATATCCCTTTGCCAATTTCACAAGAACGGCCTTAGCGAAAGGCTTCTTGAAGGGAAAGATGTAACTCTGTGAGATGAATTAACAGAACACAGAGCAGTTTCTCAGAAAGCTTCTTTCCAGTTTTGAACGGAAGATATTTCCTTTTTCAGCGTAGCCCTCTATGGGCTTCCAAATATCCCTTTGCCAATTCCACAATAACAGCCTTAGCGAAAGGCTTCTTGAAGGGAAAGATGTAACTGTGTGAGATGAATTAACAGAACACAGAGCAGTTTCTCAGAAAGCTTCTTTCCAGTTTTGAACGGAAGATATTTCCTTTTTCACCATAGCCCTCTACGGGCTTCCAAATATCCCTTTGCCAATTCCACAAGAACAGCCTTAGCGAAAGGCTTCTTGAAGGGAAAGATGTAACTCTGTGAGATGAATTAACAGAACACAGAGCAGTTTCTCAGAAAGCTTCTTTCCAGTTTTGAACAGAAGATATTTCCTTTTTCACCATAGCCCTCTATGGGCTTCCAAATATCCCTTTGCCAATTCCACAAGAACAGCCTTAGCGAAAGGCTTCTTGAAGGGAAAGATGTAACTCTGTGAGATGAATTAACAGTACACAGAGCAGTTTCTCAGAAAGCTTCTTTCAAGTTTTGAACGGAAGATATTTCCTTTTTCACCATAGCCCTCTATGGGCTTCCAAATATCCCTTTGCCAATTCCACAAGAACAGCCGTAGCGAAAGGCTTCTTGAAGGGAAAGATGTAACTCTGTGAGATGAATTAACAGAACACAGAGCAGTTTCTCAGAAAGCTTCTTTCCAGTTTTGAACGGAAGATATTTCCTTTTTCACCATAGCCCTCTATGGGCTTCCAAATATCCCTTTGCCAATTCCACAAGAACAGCCTTAGAGAAAGGCTTCTTGAAGGGAAAGATGTAACTCTGTGAGATGAATTAACAGAACACAGATCAGTTTCTCAGAAAGCTTCTTTCTAGTTTTGAACGGAAGATATTTCCTTTTTCACCATAGCCCTCTATTTGCTTCCAAATATCCCTTTGCCAATTCCACAAGAACAGCCTTAGCGAAAGGCTTCTTGAAGGGAAAGATGTAACTCTGTGAGATGAATTAACAGAACACAGAACAGTTTCTCCGAAAGGTTCTTTCCAGTTTTGAACGGAAGATATTTCCTTTTTCACCATAGCCCTCTATGGGCTTCCAAATATCCCTTTGCCAATTCCCCAAGAACAGCCTTAGCGAAAGGCTTCTTGAAGGGAAAGATGTAACTGTGTGAGATGAATTAACAGAACACAGAGCAGTTTCTCAGAAAGCTTCTTTCCAGTTTTGAACGGAAGATATTTCCTTTTTCACCATAGCCCTCTATGGGCTTCCAAATATCCCTTTGCCAATTCCACAAGAACAGCCTTAGCGAAAGGCTTCTTGAAGGGAAAGATGTTACTCTGTGAGATGAATTAACAGAACACAGAGCAGTTTCTCAGAAAGCATCTTTCCAGTTTTGAACGGAAGATATTTCCTTTTTCACCATAGCCCTCTATGGGCTTCCAAATATCCCTTTGCTAATTCCACAAGAACAGCCTTAGCGAAAGGCTTCTTGAAGGGAAAGATGTAACTCTGTGAGATGAATTAACAGAACACAGAGCAGTTTCTCAGAAAGCTTCCTTCCAGTTTTGAATGGAAGATATCTCCTTTTTAACCATAGCCCTCTATCGGCTTCCAAATATCCCTTTGCCAATTCCATAAGAACAGCCTTAGCGCAAGGCTTCTTGAAGGAAAAGATGTAACTCTGTGAGATGAATTAACAGAACACAGAGCAGTTTCTCAGAATGCTTCTTTCCAGTTTTGAACGGAAGATATTTCCTTTTTCACCATAGCCCTCTATGGGCTTCCAAATATCCCTTTGCCAATTTCACAAGAACGGCCTTAGCGAAAGGCTTCTTGAAGGGAAAGATGTAACTCTGTGAGATGAATTAACAGAACACAGAGCAGTTTCTCAGAAAGCTTCTTTCCAGTTTTGAACGGAAGATATTTCCTTTTTCAGCGTAGCCCTCTATCGGCTTCCAAATATCCCTTTGCCAATTCCACAATAACAGCCTTAGCGAAAGGCTTCTTGAAGGGAAAGATGTAACTGTGTGAGATGAATTAACAGAACACAGAGCAGTTTCTCAGAAAGCTTCTTTCCAGTTTTGAACGGAAGATATTTCCTTTTTCACCATAGCCCTCTATGGGCTTCCAAATATCCCTTTGCCAATTCCACAAGAACAGCCGTAGCGAAAGGCTTCTTGAAGGGAAAGATGTAACTCTGTGAGATGAATTAACAGAACACAGAGCAGTTTCTCAGAAAGCTTCTTTCCAGTTTTGAACGGAAGATATTTCCTTTTTCACCATAGCCCTCTATGGGCTTCCAAATATCCCTTTGCCAATTCCACAAGAACAGCCTTAGAGAAAGGCTTCTTGAAGGGAAAGATGTAACTCTGTGAGATGAATTAACAGAACACAGATCAGTTTCTCAGAAAGCTTCTTTCTAGTTTTGAACGGAAGATATTTCCTTTTTCACCATAGCCCTCTATTTGCTTCCAAATATCCCTTTGCCAATTCCACAAGAACAGCCTTAGCGAAAGGCTTCTTGAAGGGAAAGATGTAACTCTGTGAGATGAATTAACAGAACACAGAACAGTTTCTCCGAAAGGTTCTTTCCAGTTTTGAACGGAAGATATTTCCTTTTTCACCATAGCCCTCTATGGGCTTCCAAATATCCCTTTGACAATTCCACAAGAACGGCCTTAGCGAAAGGCTTCTTGAAGGGAAAGATGTAACTCTGTGAGATGAATTAACAGAACACCGAACAGTTTCTCAGAAAGCTTCTTTCCTGTTTTGAACGGAAGATATTCCTTTTTCACCATAGCCCTCTATGGGCTTCCAAATATCCCTTTGCCAATTCCACAAGAACGGCCTTAGCGAAAGGCATCTTGAAGGGAAAGATGTAACTCTGTGAGATGAATTAACAGAACACAGAGCAGTTTCTCAGAAAGCTTCTTTCCAGTTTTGAACGGAAGATATTTCCTTTTTCACCATAGCCCTCTATGGGCTTCGAAATATCCCTCTGCGAATTCCACAAGAACAGCCTTAGCGAGAGGCTTCTTGAAGGGAAAGATGTAACTCTGTGAGATGAATTAACAGAACACAGAGCAGTTTCTCAGAAAGCTTCTTTCCAGTTTTGAACGGAAGATATTTCCTTTTTCACCATAGCCCTCTATGGGCTTCCAAATATCCCTTTGCCAATTCCACAAGAACAGCCTTAGCGAAAGGCTTTTGAAGGGAAAGATGTAACTCTGTGCGATGAATTAACAGAACACAGAGCAGTTTCTCAGAAAGCTTCTTTCCTGTTTGGAACGGAACATATTTCCTTTTTCACCGTAGCCCTCTATGGGCTTCCAAATATCCCTTTGCCAATTCCACAAGAACAGCCTTAGCGAAATGCTTCTCTAAGGGAAAGATGTAACTCTGTGAGATGAATTAACAGAACACAGAGCAGTTTCTCAGAAAGCTTCTTTCCAGTTTTGAACGGAAGATATTTCCTTTTTCACCATAGCCCTCTATGGGCTTCCAAATATCCCTTTGCCAATTCCACAAGGATAGCCTTAGCGAAAGGCTTCTTGAAGGGAAAGATGTAACTCTGTGAGATGAATTAACAGAACACAGAGCAGTTTCTTAGAAAGCTTCTTTCCAGTTTTGAACGGAAGATATTTCCTTTTTCACCATAGCCCTCTATGGGCTTCCAAATATCCCTTTGCCAATTCCACAAGAACAGCCTTAGCGAAAGGCTTCTTGAAGGGAAAGATGTAACTCTGTGAGATAAATTAACAGAACACAGAGCAGTTTCTCAGAAAGCTTCTTTCCAGTTTTGAACGGAAGATATTTCCTTTTTCAGCGTAGCCCTCTATGGGCTTCCAAATATCCCTTTGCCAATTCCACAAGAACAGCCTTAGCGAAAGGCTTCTTGAAGGGAAAGATGTAACTGTGTGAGATGAATTAACAGAACACAGAGCAGTTTCTCAGAAAGCTTCTTTCCAGTTTTGAACGGAAGATATTTCCTTTTTCACCATAGCCCTCTATGGGCTTCCAAATATCCCTTTGCCAATTCCACAAGAACAGCCTTAGCGAAAGGCTTCTTGAAGGGAAAGATGTAACTCTGTGAGATGAATTAACAGAACACAGAGCAGTATCTCAGAAAGCTTCTTTCCAGTTTTGAACGGAAGATATTTCCTTTTTCACCATAGCCCTCTATGGGCTTCCAAATATCCCTTTGCCAATTCCACAAGAACAGCCTTAGCGAAAGGCTTCTTGAAGGGAAAGATGTAACTCTGTGAGATGAATTAACAGAACACAGAGCAGTTTCTCAGAAAGCCTCTTTCCAGTTTTGAACGGAAGATATTTCCTTTTTCACCATAGCCCTCTAAGGGCTTCCAAATATCCCTTTGCCAATTCCACAAGAACAGCCTTAGAGAAAGGCTTCTTGAAGGGAAAGATGTAACTCTGTGAGATGAATTAATAGAAAACAGAGCAGTTTCTCAGAAATCTTCTTTCCAGTTTTGAACGGAAGATATTTCCTTTTTCACCATAGCCCTCTATGGGCTTCCAAATATCCCTTTGCCAATTCCACAAGAACAGCCTTAGCGAAAGGCTTCTCGAAGGGAAAGATGTAACTCTGTGTGATGAATTAACAGAACACAGAGCAGTTTCTCAGAAAGCTTCTTTCCATTTTAGAACGGAAGATATTTCCTTTATCACCGTAGCCCTCCATGGACTTCCAAATATCCCTCTGCCAATTCCACAAGAAGAGCCTTAGCGAAAGGCTTCTTGAAGGGAAAGATGTAACTGTGTTAGATGAATTAACAGAACACAGAGCAGTTTCTCAGAAAGCTTCTTTCCAGTTTTGAACGGAAGATATTTCCTTTTTCACCATAGCCCTCTATGGGCTTCCAAATATCCCTTTGCCAATTCCACAAGAACAGCCTTAGCGAAAGGCTTCTTGAAGGGAAAGATGTAACTCTGTGAGATGAATTAACAGAATACAGAGCAGTTTCTCAGAAAGCTTCTTTCCAGTTTTGAACGGAAGATATTTCCTTTTTAACCATAGCAATCCATGGTCTTCCAAATATCCCTTTGCCAATTCCACAAGAACGGCCTTAGCGAAAGGCTTCTTGATGGGAAAGATGTAACTCTGTGAGATGAATTAGCGGAACACAGAACAGTTTCTCAGAAAGGTTCTTTCCAGTTTTGAACGGAAGATATTTCCTTTTTCACCATAGCCCTCTATGGGCTTCCAAATATCCCTTTGCCAATTTCACAAGAACGGCCTTAGCGAAAGGCTTCTTGAAGGGAAAGATGTAACTCTGTGAGATGAATTAACAGAACACAGAGCAGTTTCTCAGAAAGCTTCTTTCCAGTTTTGAACGGAAGATATTTCCTTTTTCAGCGTAGCCCTCTATGGGCTTCCAAATATCCCTTTGCCAATTCCACAATAACAGCCTTAGCGAAAGGCTTCTTGAAGGGAAAGATGTAACTGTGTGAGACGAATTAACAGAACACAGAGCAGTTTCTCAGAAAGCTTTTTTCCAGTTTTGAACGGAAGATATTTCCTTTTTCACCATAGCCCTCTACGGGCTTCCAAATATCCCTTTGCCAATTCCACAAGAACAGCCTTAGCGAAAGGCTTCTTGAAGGGAAAGATGTAACTCTGTGAGATGAATTAACAGAACACAGAGCAGTTTCTCAGAAAGCTTCTTTCCAGTTTTGAACAGAAGATATTTCCTTTTTCACCATAGCCCTCTATGGGCTTCCAAATATCGCTTTGCCAATTCCACAAGAACAGCCTTAGCGAAAGGCTTCTTGAAGGGAAAGATGTAACTCTGTGAGATGAATTAACAGTACACAGAGCAGTTTCTCAGAAAGCTTCTTTCAAGTTTTGAACGGAAGATATTTCCTTTTTCACCATAGCCCTCTATGGGCTTCCAAATATCCCTTTGCCAATTCCACAAGAACAGCCGTAGCGAAAGGCTTCTTGAAGGGAAAGATGTAACTCTGTGAGATGAATTAACAGAACACAGAGCAGTTTCTCAGAAAGCTTCTTTCCAGTTTTGAACGGAAGATATTTCCTTTTTCACCATAGCCCTCTATGGGCTTCCAAATATCCCTTTGCCAATTCCACAAGAACAGCCTTAGAGAAAGGCTTCTTGAAGGGAAAGATGTAACTCTGTGAGATGAATTAACAGAACACAGATCAGTTTCTCAGAAAGCTTCTTTCTAGTTTTGAACGGAAGATATTTCCTTTTTCACCATAGCCCTCTATTTGCTTCCAAATATCCCTTTGCCAATTCCACAAGAACAGCCTTAGCGAAAGGCTTCTTGAAGGGAAAGATGTAACTCTGTGAGATGAATTAACAGAACACAGAACAGTTTCTCCGAAAGGTTCTTTCCAGTTTTGAACGGAAGATATTTCCTTTTTCACCATAGCCCTCTATGGGCTTCCCAATATCCCTTTGCCAATTCCCCAAGAACATCCTTAGCGAAAGGCTTCTTGAAGGGAAAGATGTAACTGTGTGAGATGAATTAACAGAACACAGAGCAGTTTCTCAGAAAGCTTCTTTCCAGTTTTGAACGGAAGATATTTCCTTTTTCACCATAGCCCTCTATGGGCTTCCAAATATCCCTTTGCCAATTCCACAAGAACAGCCTTAGCGAAAGGCTTCTTGAAGGGAAAGATGTTACTCTGTGAGATGAATTAACAGAACACAGAGCAGTTTCTCAGAAAGCATCTTTCCAGTTTTGAACGGAAGATATTTCCTTTTTCACCATAGCCCTCTATGGGCTTCCAAATATCCCTTTGCTAATTCCACAAGAACAGCCTTAGCGAAAGGCTTCTTGAAGGGAAAGATGTAACTCTGTGAGATGAATTAACAGAACACAGAGCAGTTTCTCAGAAAGCTTCCTTCCAGTTTTGAATGGAAGATATCTCCTTTTTAACCATAGCCCTCTATCGGCTTCCAAATATCCCTTTGCCAATTCCATAAGAACAGCCTTAGCGCAAGGCTTCTTGAAGGGAAAGATGTAACTCTGTGAGATGAATTAACAGAACACAGAGCAGTTTCTCAGAATGCTTCCTTCCAGTTTTGAACGGAAGATATTTCCTTTTTCACCATAGCCCTCTATGGGCTTCCAAATATCCCTTTGCCAATTTCACAAGAACGGCCTTAGCGAAAGGCTTCTTGAAGGGAAAGATGTAACTCTGTGAGATGAATTAACAGAACACAGAGCAGTTTCTCAGAAAGCTTCTTTCCAGTTTTGAACGGAAGATATTTCCTTTTTCAGCGTAGCCCTCTATGGGCTTCCAAATATCCCTTTGCCAATTCCACAATAACAGCCTTAGCGAAAGGCTTCTTGAAGGGAAAGATGTAACTGTGTGAGATGAATTAACAGAACACAGAGCAGTTTCTCAGAAAGCTTCTTTCCAGTTTTGAACGGAAGATATTTCCTTTTTCACCATAGCCCTCTACGGGCTTCCAAATATCCCTTTGCCAATTCCACAAGAACAGCCTTAGCGAAAGGCTTCTTGAAGGGAAAGATGTAACTCTGTGAGATGAATTAACAGAACACAGAGCAGTTTCTCAGAAAGCTTCTTTCCAGTTTTGAACAGAAGATATTTCCTTTTTCACCATAGCCCTCTATGGGCTTCCAAATATCCCTTTGCCAATTCCACAAGAACAGCCTTAGCGAAAGGCTTCTTGAAGGGAAAGATGTAACTCTGTGAGATGAATTAACAGTACACAGAGCAGTTTCTCAGAAAGCTTCTTTCAAGTTTTGAACGGAAGATATTTCCTTTTTCACCATAGCCCTCTATGGGCTTCCAAATATCCCTTTGCCAATTCCACAAGAACAGCCGTAGCGAAAGGCTTCTTGAAGGGAAAGATGTAACTCTGTGAGATGAATTAACAGAACACAGAGCAGTTTCTCAGAAAGCTTCTTTCCAGTTTTGAACAGAAGATATTTCCTTTTTCACCATAGCCCTCTATGGGCTTCCAAATATCCCTTTGCCAATTCCACAAGAACAGCCTTAGAGAAAGGCTTCTTGAAGGGAAAGATGTAACTCTGTGAGATGAATTCACAGAACACAGATCAGTTTCTCAGAAAGCTTCTTTCTAGTTTTGAACGGAAGATATTTCCTTTTTCACCATAGCCCTCTATTTGCTTCCAAATATCCCTTTGCCAATTCCACAAGAACAGCCTTAGCGAAAGGCTTCTTGAAGGGAAAGATGTAACTCTGTGAGATGAATTAACAGAACACAGAACAGTTTCTCCGAAAGGTTCTTTCCAGTTTTGAACGGAAGATATTTCCTTTTTCACCATAGCCCTCTATGGGCTTCCAAATATCCCTTTGCCAATTCCCCAAGAACAGCCTTAGCGAAAGGCTTCTTGAAGGGAAAGATGTAACTGTGTGAGATGAATTAACAGAACACAGAGCAGTTTCTCAGAAAGCTTCTTTCCAGTTTTGAACGGAAGATATTTCCTTTTTCACCATAGCCCTCTATGGGCTTCCAAATATCCCTTTGCCAATTCCACAAGAACAGCCTTAGCGAAAGGCTTCTTGAAGGGAAAGATGTTACTCTGTGAGATGAATTAACAGAACACAGAGCAGTTTCTCAGAAAGCATCTTTCCAGTTTTGAACGGAAGATATTTCCTTTTTCACCATAGCCCTCTATGGGCTTCCAAATATCCCTTTGCTAATTCCACAAGAACAGCCTTAGCGAAAGGCTTCTTGAAGGGAAAGATGTAACTCTGTGAGATGAATTAACAGAACACAGAGCAGTTTCTCAGAAAGCTTCCTTCCAGTTTTGAATGGAAGATATCTCCTTTTTAACCATAGCCCTCTATGGGCTTCCAAATATCCCTTTGCCAATTCCATAAGAACAGCCTTAGCGCTAGGCTTCTTGAAGGGAAAGATGTAACTCTGTGAGATGAATTAACAGAACACAGAGCAGTTTCTCAGAATGCTTCTTTCCAGTTTTGAACGGAAGATATTTCCTTTTTCACCATAGCCCTCTATGGGCTTCCAAATATCCCTTTGACAATTCCACAAGAACGGCCTTAGCGAAAGGCTTCTTGAAGGGAAAGATGTAACTCTGTGAGATGAATTAACAGAATACAGAGCAGTTTCTCAGAAAGCTTCTTTCCAGTTTTGAACGGAAGATATTTCCTTTTTCACCATAGCAATCCATGGTCTTCCAAATATCCCTTTGCCAATTCCACAAGAACGGCCTTAGCGAAAGGCTTCTTGAAGGGAAAGATGTAACTCTGTGAGATGAATTAGCGGAACACAGAACAGTTTCTCAGAAAGGTTCTTTCCAGTTTTGAACGGAAGATATTTCCTTTTTCACCATAGCCCTCTATGGGCTTCCAAATATCCCTTTGCCAATTTCACAAGAACGGCCTTAGCGAAAGGCTTCTTGAAGGGAAAGATGTAACTCTGTGAGATGAATTAACAGAACACAGAGCAGTTTCTCAGAAAGCTTCTTTCCAGTTTTGAACGGAAGATATTTCCTTTTTCAGCGTAGCCCTCTATGGGCTTCCAAATATCCCTTTGCCAATTCCACAATAACAGCCTTAGCGAAAGGCTTCTTGAAGGGAAAGATGTAACTGTGTGAGATGAATTAACAGAACACAGAGCAGTTTCTCAGAAAGCTTCTTTCCAGTTTTGAACGGAAGATATTTCCTTTTTCACCATAGCCCTCTACGGGCTTCCAAATATCCCTTTGCCAATTCCACAAGAACAGCCTTAGCGAAAGGCTTCTTGAAGGGAAAGATGTAACTCTGTGAGATGAATTAACAGAACACAGAGCAGTTTCTCAGAAAGCTTCTTTCCAGTTTTGAACAGAAGATATTTCCTTTTTCACCATAGCCCTCTATGGGCTTCCAAATATCCCTTTGCCAATTCCACAAGAACAGCCTTAGCGAAAGGCTTCTTGAAGGGAAAGATGTAACTCTGTGAGATGAATTAACAGTACACAGAGCAGTTTCTCAGAAAGCTTCTTTCAAGTTTTGAACGGAAGATATTTCCTTTTTCACCATAGCCCTCTATGGGCTTCCAAATATCCCTTTGCCAATTCCACAAGAACAGCCGTAGCGAAAGGCTTCTTGAAGGGAAAGATGTAACTCTGTGAGATGAATTAACAGAACACAGAGCAGTTTCTCAGAAAGCTTCTTTCCAGTTTTGAACGGAAGATATTTCCTTTTTCACCATAGCCCTCTATGGGCTTCCAAATATCCCTTTGCCAATTCCACAAGAACAGCCTTAGAGAAAGGCTTCTTGAAGGGAAAGATGTAACTCTGTGAGATGAATTAACAGAACACAGATCAGTTTCTCAGAAAGCTTCTTTCTAGTTTTGAACGGAAGATATTTCCTTTTTCACCATAGCCCTCTATTTGCTTCCAAATATCCCTTTGCCAATTCCACAAGAACAGCCTTAGCGAAAGGCTTCTTGAAGGGAAAGATGTAACTCTGTGAGATGAATTAACAGAACACAGAACAGTTTCTCCGAAAGGTTCTTTCCAGTTTTGAACGGAAGATATTTCCTTTTTCACCATAGCCCTCTATGGGCTTCCAAATATCCCTTTGCCAATTCCCCAAGAACAGCCTTAGCGAAAGGCTTCTTGAAGGGAAAGATGTAACTGTGTGAGATGAATTAACAGAACACAGAGCAGTTTCTCAGAAAGCTTCTTTCCAGTTTTGAACGGAAGATATTTCCTTTTTCACCATAGCCCTCTATGGGCTTCCAAATATCCCTTTGCCAATTCCACAAGAACAGCCTTAGCGAAAGGCTTCTTGAAGGGAAAGATGTTACTCTGTGAGATGAATTAACAGAACACAGAGCAGTTTCTCAGAAAGCATCTTTCCAGTTTTGAACGGAAGATATTTCCTTTTTCACCATAGCCCTCTATGGGCTTCCAAATATCCCTTTGCTAATTCCACAAGAACAGCCTTAGCGAAAGGCTTCTTGAAGGGAAAGATGTAACTCTGTGAGATGAATTAACAGAACACAGAGCAGTTTCTCAGAAAGCTTCCTTCCAGTTTTGAATGGAAGATATCTCCTTTTTAACCATAGCCCTCTATCGGCTTCCAAATATCCCTTTGCCAATTCCATAAGAACAGCCTTAGCGCAAGGCTTCTTGAAGGAAAAGATGTAACTCTGTGAGATGAATTAACAGAACACAGAGCAGTTTCTCAGAATGCTTCTTTCCAGTTTTGAACGGAAGATATTTCCTTTTTCACCATAGCCCTCTATGGGCTTCCAAATATCCCTTTGCCAATTTCACAAGAACGGCCTTAGCGAAAGGCTTCTTGAAGGGAAAGATGTAACTCTGTGAGATGAATTAACAGAACACAGAGCAGTTTCTCAGAAAGCTTCTTTCCAGTTTTGAACGGAAGATATTTCCTTTTTCAGCGTAGCCCTCTATCGGCTTCCAAATATCCCTTTGCCAATTCCACAATAACAGCCTTAGCGAAAGGCTTCTTGAAGGGAAAGATGTAACTGTGTGAGATGAATTAACAGAACACAGAGCAGTTTCTCAGAAAGCTTCTTTCCAGTTTTGAACGGAAGATATTTCCTTTTTCACCATAGCCCTCTATGGGCTTCCAAATATCCCTTTGCCAATTCCACAAGAACAGCCGTAGCGAAAGGCTTCTTGAAGGGAAAGATGTAACTCTGTGAGATGAATTAACAGAACACAGAGCAGTTTCTCAGAAAGCTTCTTTCCAGTTTTGAACGGAAGATATTTCCTTTTTCACCATAGCCCTCTATGGGCTTCCAAATATCCCTTTGCCAATTCCACAAGAACAGCCTTAGAGAAAGGCTTCTTGAAGGGAAAGATGTAACTCTGTGAGATGAATTAACAGAACACAGATCAGTTTCTCAGAAAGCTTCTTTCTAGTTTTGAACGGAAGATATTTCCTTTTTCACCATAGCCCTCTATTTGCTTCCAAATATCCCTTTGCCAATTCCACAAGAACAGCCTTAGCGAAAGGCTTCTTGAAGGGAAAGATGTAACTCTGTGAGATGAATTAACAGAACACAGAACAGTTTCTCCGAAAGGTTCTTTCCAGTTTTGAACGGAAGATATTTCCTTTTTCACCATAGCCCTCTATGGGCTTCCAAATATCCCTTTGACAATTCCACAAGAACGGCCTTAGCGAAAGGCTTCTTGAAGGGAAAGATGTAACTCTGTGAGATGAATTAACAGAACACCGAACAGTTTCTCAGAAAGCTTCTTTCCTGTTTTGAACGGAAGATATTCCTTTTTCACCATAGCCCTCTATGGGCTTCCAAATATCCCTTTGCCAATTCCACAAGAACGGCCTTAGCGAAAGGCATCTTGAAGGGAAAGATGTAACTCTGTGAGATGAATTAACAGAACACAGAGCAGTTTCTCAGAAAGCTTCTTTCCAGTTTTGAACGGAAGATATTTCCTTTTTCACCATAGCCCTCTATGGGCTTCGAAATATCCCTCTGCGAATTCCACAAGAACAGCCTTAGCGAGAGGCTTCTTGAAGGGAAAGATGTAACTCTGTGAGATGAATTAACAGAACACAGAGCAGTTTCTCAGAAAGCTTCTTTCCAGTTTTGAACGGAAGATATTTCCTTTTTCACCATAGCCCTCTATGGGCTTCCAAATATCCCTTTGCCAATTCCACAAGAACAGCCTTAGCGAAAGGCTTTTGAAGGGAAAGATGTAACTCTGTGCGATGAATTAACAGAACACAGAGCAGTTTCTCAGAAAGCTTCTTTCCTGTTTGGAACGGAACATATTTCCTTTTTCACCGTAGCCCTCTATGGGCTTCCAAATATCCCTTTGCCAATTCCACAAGAACAGCCTTAGCGAAATGCTTCTCTAAGGGAAAGATGTAACTCTGTGAGATGAATTAACAGAACACAGAGCAGTTTCTCAGAAAGCTTCTTTCCAGTTTTGAACGGAAGATATTTCCTTTTTCACCATAGCCCTCTATGGGCTTCCAAATATCCCTTTGCCAATTCCACAAGGATAGCCTTAGCGAAAGGCTTCTTGAAGGGAAAGATGTAACTCTGTGAGATGAATTAACAGAACACAGAGCAGTTTCTTAGAAAGCTTCTTTCCAGTTTTGAACGGAAGATATTTCCTTTTTCACCATAGCCCTCTATGGGCTTCCAAATATCCCTTTGCCAATTCCACAAGAACAGCCTTAGCGAAAGGCTTCTTGAAGGGAAAGATGTAACTCTGTGAGATAAATTAACAGAACACAGAGCAGTTTCTCAGAAAGCTTCTTTCCAGTTTTGAACGGAAGATATTTCCTTTTTCAGCGTAGCCCTCTATGGGCTTCCAAATATCCCTTTGCCAATTCCACAAGAACAGCCTTAGCGAAAGGCTTCTTGAAGGGAAAGATGTAACTGTGTGAGATGAATTAACAGAACACAGAGCAGTTTCTCAGAAAGCTTCTTTCCAGTTTTGAACGGAAGATATTTCCTTTTTCACCATAGCCCTCTATGGGCTTCCAAATATCCCTTTGCCAATTCCACAAGAACAGCCTTAGCGAAAGGCTTCTTGAAGGGAAAGATGTAACTCTGTGAGATGAATTAACAGAACACAGAGCAGTATCTCAGAAAGCTTCTTTCCAGTTTTGAACGGAAGATATTTCCTTTTTCACCATAGCCCTCTATGGGCTTCCAAATATCCCTTTGCCAATTCCACAAGAACAGCCTTAGCGAAAGGCTTCTTGAAGGGAAAGATGTAACTCTGTGAGATGAATTAACAGAACACAGAGCAGTTTCTCAGAAAGCCTCTTTCCAGTTTTGAACGGAAGATATTTCCTTTTTCACCATAGCCCTCTAAGGGCTTCCAAATATCCCTTTGCCAATTCCACAAGAACAGCCTTAGAGAAAGGCTTCTTGAAGGGAAAGATGTAACTCTGTGAGATGAATTAATAGAAAACAGAGCAGTTTCTCAGAAATCTTCTTTCCAGTTTTGAACGGAAGATATTTCCTTTTTCACCATAGCCCTCTATGGGCTTCAAAATATCCCTTTGCCAATTCCACAAGAACATCCTCAGCGAAAGGCTTCTTGAAGGGAAAGAGGTAACTGTGTGAGATGAATTAACAGAACACAGAGCAGTTTCTCAGAAAGCTTCCTTCCAGTTTTGAACGGAAGATATTTCCTTTTTAACCATAGCCCTCTATGGGCTTCCAAATATCCCTCTGCGAATTCCACAAGAACAGCCTTAGCGAAAGGCTTCTTGAAGGGAAAGATGTAACTCTGTGAGATGAATTAACAGAACACAGAGCAGTTTCTCAGAAAGCTTCTTTCCAGTTTTGAACAGAAGATATTTCCTTTTTCACCATAGCCCTCTATGGGCTTCCAAATATCCCTCTGCCAATTCCACAAGAACAGCCTTAGCGAAAGGCTTCTTGAAGGGAAAGATGTAACTCTGTGAGATGAATTAACAGTACACAAAGCAGTTTCTCAGAAAGCTTCTTTACAGTTTTGAACGGAAGATATTTCCTTTTTCACCATAGCCCTCTATGGGCTTCCAAATATCCCTTTGCCAATTCCACAAGAACAGCCTTAGCGAAAGGCTTTTGAAGGGAAAGATGTAACTCTGTGCGATGAATTAACAGAACACAGAGCAGTTTCTCAGAAAGCTTCTTTCCTGTTTGGAACGGAACATATTTCCTTTTTCACCGTAGCCCTCTATGGGCTTCCAAATATCCCTTTGCCAATTCCACAAGAACAGCCTTAGCGAAATGCTTCTCTAAGGGAAAGATGTAACTCTGTGAGATGAATTAACAGAACACAGAGCAGTTTCTCAGAAAGCTTCTTTCCAGTTTTGAACGGAAGATATTTCCTTTTTCACCATAGCCCTCTATGGGCTTCCAAATATCCCTTTGCCAATTCCACAAGGATAGCCTTAGCGAAAGGCTTCTTGAAGGGAAAGATGTAACTCTGTGAGATGAATTAACAGAACACAGAGCAGTTTCTTAGAAAGCTTCTTTCCAGTTTTGAACGGAAGATATTTCCTTTTTCACCATAGCCCTCTATGGGCTTCCAAATATCCCTTTGCCAATTCCACAAGAACAGCCTTAGCGAAAGGCTTCTTGAAGGGAAAGATGTAACTCTGTGAGATGAATTAACAGAACACAGAGCAGTTTCTCAGAAAGCTTCTTTCCAGTTTTGAACGGAAGATATTTCCTTTTTCAGCGTAGCCCTCTATGGGCTTCCAAATATCCCTTTGCCAATTCCTCAAGAACAGCCTTAGCGAAAGGCTTCTTGAAGGGAAAGATGTAACTGTGTGAGATGAATTAACAGAACACAGAGCAGTTTCTCAGAAAGCTTCTTTCCAGTTTTGAACGGAAGATATTTCCTTTTTCACCATAGCCCTCTATGGGCTTCCAAATATCCCTTTGCCAATTCCACAAGAACAGCCTTAGCGAAAGGCTTCTTGAAGGGAAAGATGTTACTCTGTGAGATGAATTAACAGAACACAGAGCAGTTTCTCAGAAAGCATCTTTCCAGTTTTGAACGGAAGATATTTCCTTTTTCACCATAGCCCTCTATGGGCTTCCAAATATCCCTTTGCTAATTCCACAAGAACAGCCTTAGCGAAAGGCTTCTTGAAGGGAAAGATGTAACTCTGTGAGATGAATTAACAGAACACAGAGCAGTTTCTCAGAAAGCTTCCTTCCAGTTTTGAATGGAAGATATCTCCTTTTTAACCATAGCCCTCTATCGGCTTCCAAATATCCCTTTGCCAATTCCATAAGAACAGCCTTAGCGCAAGGCTTCTTGAAGGAAAAGATGTAACTCTGTGAGATGAATTAACAGAACACAGAGCAGTTTCTCAGAATGCTTCTTTCCAGTTTTGAACGGAAGATATTTCCTTTTTCACCATAGCCCTCTATGGGCTTCCAAATATCCCTTTGCCAATTTCACAAGAACGGCCTTAGCGAAAGGCTTCTTGAAGGGAAAGATGTAACTCTGTGAGATGAATTAACAGAACACAGAGCAGTTTCTCAGAAAGCTTCTTTCCAGTTTTGAACGGAAGATATTTCCTTTTTCAGCGTAGCCCTCTATCGGCTTCCAAATATCCCTTTGCCAATTCCACAATAACAGCCTTAGCGAAAGGCTTCTTGAAGGGAAAGATGTAACTGTGTGAGATGAATTAACAGAACACAGAGCAGTTTCTCAGAAAGCTTCTTTCCAGTTTTGAACGGAAGATATTTCCTTTTTCACCATAGCCCTCTATGGGCTTCCAAATATCCCTTTGCCAATTCCACAAGAACAGCCGTAGCGAAAGGCTTCTTGAAGGGAAAGATGTAACTCTGTGAGATGAATTAACAGAACACAGAGCAGTTTCTCAGAAAGCTTCTTTCCAGTTTTGAACGGAAGATATTTCCTTTTTCACCATAGCCCTCTATGGGCTTCCAAATATCCCTTTGCCAATTCCACAAGAACAGCCTTAGAGAAAGGCTTCTTGAAGGGAAAGATGTAACTCTGTGAGATGAATTAACAGAACACAGATCAGTTTCTCAGAAAGCTTCTTTCTAGTTTTGAACGGAAGATATTTCCTTTTTCACCATAGCCCTCTATTTGCTTCCAAATATCCCTTTGCCAATTCCACAAGAACAGCCTTAGCGAAAGGCTTCTTGAAGGGAAAGATGTAACTCTGTGAGATGAATTAACAGAACACAGAACAGTTTCTCCGAAAGGTTCTTTCCAGTTTTGAACGGAAGATATTTCCTTTTTCACCATAGCCCTCTATGGGCTTCCAAATATCCCTTTGACAATTCCACAAGAACGGCCTTAGCGAAAGGCTTCTTGAAGGGAAAGATGTAACTCTGTGAGATGAATTAACAGAACACCGAACAGTTTCTCAGAAAGCTTCTTTCCTGTTTTGAACGGAAGATATTCCTTTTTCACCATAGCCCTCTATGGGCTTCCAAATATCCCTTTGCCAATTCCACAAGAACGGCCTTAGCGAAAGGCATCTTGAAGGGAAAGATGTAACTCTGTGAGATGAATTAACAGAACACAGAGCAGTTTCTCAGAAAGCTTCTTTCCAGTTTTGAACGGAAGATATTTCCTTTTTCACCATAGCCCTCTATGGGCTTCGAAATATCCCTCTGCGAATTCCACAAGAACAGCCTTAGCGAGAGGCTTCTTGAAGGGAAAGATGTAACTCTGTGAGATGAATTAACAGAACACAGAGCAGTTTCTCAGAAAGCTTCTTTCCAGTTTTGAACGGAAGATATTTCCTTTTTCACCATAGCCCTCTATGGGCTTCCAAATATCCCTTTGCCAATTCCACAAGAACAGCCTTAGCGAAAGGCTTTTGAAGGGAAAGATGTAACTCTGTGCGATGAATTAACAGAACACAGAGCAGTTTCTCAGAAAGCTTCTTTCCTGTTTGGAACGGAACATATTTCCTTTTTCACCGTAGCCCTCTATGGGCTTCCAAATATCCCTTTGCCAATTCCACAAGAACAGCCTTAGCGAAATGCTTCTCTAAGGGAAAGATGTAACTCTGTGAGATGAATTAACAGAACACAGAGCAGTTTCTCAGAAAGCTTCTTTCCAGTTTTGAACGGAAGATATTTCCTTTTTCACCATAGCCCTCTATGGGCTTCCAAATATCCCTTTGCCAATTCCACAAGGATAGCCTTAGCGAAAGGCTTCTTGAAGGGAAAGATGTAACTCTGTGAGATGAATTAACAGAACACAGAGCAGTTTCTTAGAAAGCTTCTTTCCAGTTTTGAACGGAAGATATTTCCTTTTTCACCATAGCCCTCTATGGGCTTCCAAATATCCCTTTGCCAATTCCACAAGAACAGCCTTAGCGAAAGGCTTCTTGAAGGGAAAGATGTAACTCTGTGAGATAAATTAACAGAACACAGAGCAGTTTCTCAGAAAGCTTCTTTCCAGTTTTGAACGGAAGATATTTCCTTTTTCAGCGTAGCCCTCTATGGGCTTCCAAATATCCCTTTGCCAATTCCACAAGAACAGCCTTAGCGAAAGGCTTCTTGAAGGGAAAGATGTAACTGTGTGAGATGAATTAACAGAACACAGAGCAGTTTCTCAGAAAGCTTCTTTCCAGTTTTGAACGGAAGATATTTCCTTTTTCACCATAGCCCTCTATGGGCTTCCAAATATCCCTTTGCCAATTCCACAAGAACAGCCTTAGCGAAAGGCTTCTTGAAGGGAAAGATGTAACTCTGTGAGATGAATTAACAGAACACAGAGCAGTATCTCAGAAAGCTTCTTTCCAGTTTTGAACGGAAGATATTTCCTTTTTCACCATAGCCCTCTATGGGCTTCCAAATATCCCTTTGCCAATTCCACAAGAACAGCCTTAGCGAAAGGCTTCTTGAAGGGAAAGATGTAACTCTGTGAGATGAATTAACAGAACACAGAGCAGTTTCTCAGAAAGCCTCTTTCCAGTTTTGAACGGAAGATATTTCCTTTTTCACCATAGCCCTCTAAGGGCTTCCAAATATCCCTTTGCCAATTCCACAAGAACAGCCTTAGAGAAAGGCTTCTTGAAGGGAAAGATGTAACTCTGTGAGATGAATTAATAGAAAACAGAGCAGTTTCTCAGAAATCTTCTTTCCAGTTTTGAACGGAAGATATTTCCTTTTTCACCATAGCCCTCTATGGGCTTCAAAATATCCCTTTGCCAATTCCACAAGAACATCCTCAGCGAAAGGCTTCTTGAAGGGAAAGAGGTAACTGTGTGAGATGAATTAACAGAACACAGAGCAGTTTCTCAGAAAGCTTCCTTCCAGTTTTGAACGGAAGATATTTCCTTTTTAACCATAGCCCTCTATGGGCTTCCAAATATCCCTCTGCGAATTCCACAAGAACAGCCTTAGCGAAAGGCTTCTTGAAGGGAAAGATGTAACTCTGTGAGATGAATTAACAGAACACAGAGCAGTTTCTCAGAAAGCTTCTTTCCAGTTTTGAACAGATGATATTTCCTTTTTCACCATAGCCCTCTATGGGCTTCCAAATATCCCTCTGCCAATTCCACAAGAACAGCCTTAGCGAAAGGCTTCTTGAAGGGAAAGATGTAACTCTGTGAGATGAATTAACAGTACACAAAGCAGTTTCTCAGAAAGCTTCTTTACAGTTTTGAACGGAAGATATTTCCTTTTTCACCATAGCCCTCTATGGGCTTCCAAATATCCCTTTGCCAATTCCACAAGAACAGCCTTAGCGAAAGGCTTTTGAAGGGAAAGATGTAACTCTGTGCGATGAATTAACAGAACACAGAGCAGTTTCTCAGAAAGCTTCTTTCCTGTTTGGAACGGAACATATTTCCTTTTTCACCGTAGCCCTCTATGGGCTTCCAAATATCCCTTTGCCAATTCCACAAGAACAGCCTTAGCGAAATGCTTCTCTAAGGGAAAGATGTAACTCTGTGAGATGAATTAACAGAACACAGAGCAGTTTCTCAGAAAGCTTCTTTCCAGTTTTGAACGGAAGATATTTCCTTTTTCACCATAGCCCTCTATGGGCTTCCAAATATCCCTTTGCCAATTCCACAAGGATAGCCTTAGCGAAAGGCTTCTTGAAGGGAAAGATGTAACTCTGTGAGATGAATTAACAGAACACAGAGCAGTTTCTTAGAAAGCTTCTTTCCAGTTTTGAACGGAAGATATTTCCTTTTTCACCATAGCCCTCTATGGGCTTCCAAATATCCCTTTGCCAATTCCACAAGAACAGCCTTAGCGAAAGGCTTCTTGAAGGGAAAGATGTAACTCTGTGAGATGAATTAACAGAACACAGAGCAGTTTCTCAGAAAGCTTCTTTCCAGTTTTGAACGGAAGATATTTCCTTTTTCAGCGTAGCCCTCTATGGGCTTCCAAATATCCCTTTGCCAATTCCTCAAGAACAGCCTTAGCGAAAGGCTTCTTGAAGGGAAAGATGTAACTGTGTGAGATGAATTAACAGAACACAGAGCAGTTTCTCAGAAAGCTTCTTTCCAGTTTTGAACGGAAGATATTTCCTTTTTCACCATAGCCCTCTATGGGCTTCCAAATATCCCTTTGCCAATTCCACAAGAACAGCCTTAGCGAAAGGCTTCTTGAAGGGAAAGATGTAACTCTGTGAGATGAATTAACAGAACACAGAGCAGTATCTCAGAAAGCTTCTTTCCAGTTTTGAACGGAAGATATTTCCTTTTTCACCGTAGCCCTCTATGGGCTTCCAAATATCCCTTTGCCAATTCCACAAGAACAGCCTTAGCGAAAGGCTTCTTGAAGGGAAAGATGTAACTCTGTGAGATGAATTAACAGAACACAGAGCAGTTTCTCAGAAAGCCTCTTTCCAGTTTTGAACGGAAGAGATTTCCTTTTTCACCATAGCCCTCTAAGGGCTTCCAAATATCCCTTTGCCAATTCCACAAGAACAGCCTTAGAGAAAGGCTTCTTGAAGGGAAAGATGTAACTCTGTGGGATGAATTAATAGAAAACAGAGCAGTTTCTCAGAAATCTTCTTTCCAGTTTTGAACGGAAGATATTTCCTTTTTCACCATAGCCCTCTATGGGCTTCAAAATATCCCTTTGCCAATTCCACAAGAACATCCTCAGCGAAAGGCTTCTTGAAGGGAAAGAGGTAACTGTGTGAGATGAATTAACAGAACACAGAGCAGTTTCTCAGAAAGCTTCCTTCCAGTTTTGAACGGAAGATATTTCCTTTTTAACCATAGCCCTCTATGGGCTTCCAAATATCCCTCTGCCAATTCCACAAGAACAGCCTTAGCGAAAGGCTTCTTGAAGGGAAAGATGTAACTCTGTGAGATGAATTAACAGAACACAGAGCAGTTTCTCAGAAAGCTTCTTTCCAGTTTTGAACAGAAGATATTTCCTTTTTCACCATAGCCCTCTATGGGCTTCCAAATATCCCTCTGCCAATTCCACAAGAACAGCCTTAGCGAAAGGCTTCTTGAAGGGAAAGATGTAACTCTGTGAGATGAATTAACAGTACACAGAGCAGTTTCTCAGAAAGCTTCTTTACAGTTTTGAACGGAAGATATTTCCTTTTTCACCATAGCCCTCTATGGGCTTCCAAATATCCCTTTGCCAATTCCACAAGAACAGCCTTAGCGAAAGACTTCTTGAAGGGAAAGATGTAACTCTGTGAGATGAATTAACAGAACACAGAGCAGTTTCTCAGAAAGCTTCTTTCCAGTTTTGAACGGAAGATATTTCCTTTTTCACCATAGCCCTCTATTTGCTTCCAAATATCCCTTTGCCAATTCCACAAGAACAGCCTTAGCGAAAGGCTTCTTGAAGAGAAAGATGTAACTCTGTGAGATGAATTAACAGAACACAGAGCAGTTTCTCAGAAAGCTTCTTTCCAGTTTGGAACGGAAGATATTTCCTTTTTCACCATAGCCCTCTATGGGCTTCCAAATATCCCTTTGCCAATTCCACAAGAACAGCCATAGCGAAAGGCTTCTTGAAGGCAAAGATGTAACTGTGTGAGATGAATTAACAGAACACAGAGCAGTTTCTCAGAAAGCTTCTTTCCAGTTTTGAACGGAAGATATTTCCTTTTTCACCATGGCCCTCTATGGGCTTCCAAATACCCCTTTGCCAATTCCACAAGAACAGCCTTAGCGAAAGGTTTCTTGAAGGGAAAGATGTAACTCTGTGAGATGAATTAACAGAACACAGAGCAGTTTCTCAGAAAGCTTCTTTCCAGTTTTGAACGGAAGATATTTCCTTTTTCACCATAGCCCTCTATGGGCTTCCAAATATCCCTTTGCCAATTCCACAAGAACGGCCTTAGCGAAAGGCTTCTTGAAGGGAAAGATGTAACTCTGTGAGATGTATTAACAGAACACAGAACAGTTTCTCAGAAAGGTTCTTTCCTGTTTTGAACGGAAGATATTTCCTTTTTCACCATAGCCCTCTATGGGCTTCCAAATATCCCTTTGCCAATTCCCCAAGAACAGCCTTAGCGAAAGGCTTCTTGAAGGGAAAGATGTAACTCTGTGAGATGAATTAACAGAACACGGAACAGTTTCTCAGAAAGGTTCTTTCCAGTTTTGAACGGAAGATATTTCCTTTTTCACCATAGCCCTCTATGGGCTTCCAAATATCCCTTTGCCAATTCCACAAGAACAGCCTTAGCGAAAGGCTTCTTGAAGGGAAAGATGTAACTGTGTGAGATGAATTAACAGAACACAGAGCAGTTTCTCAGAAAGCATCTATCCAGTTTTGAACGGAAGATATTTCCTTTTTCACCATAGCCCTCTATGGGCTTCCAAATATCCCTTTGCCAATTCCACAAGAACGGCCTTAGCGAAAGGCTGCTTGAAGGGAAAGATGTAACTCTGTGAGATGAATTAACAGAACACAGATCAGTTTCTCAGAAAGCTTCTTTCTAGTTTTGAACGGAAGATATTTCCTTTTTAACCATAGCCCTCTATGGGCTTCCAAATATCCCTTTGCCAATTCCACAAGAACAGCCTTAGCGAAAGGCTTCTTGAAGGGAAAGTTGTAACTCTGTGAGATGAATTACAGGAACACAGAGCAGTTTCTCAGAAAGCTTCTTTCCAGTTTTGAACGGAAGATATTTCCTTTTTCACCATAGCCCTCTATGGGCTTCCAAATATCCCTTTGCCAATTCCACAAGAACAGCCTTAGCGAAAGGCTTCTTGAAGGGAAAGATGTAACTCTGTGAGATGAATTAACAGAACACAGAACAGTTTCGCAGAAAGGTTCTTTCCAGTTTTGAACGAAAGATATTTAATTTTTCACCATAGCCCTCTATGGGCTTCCAAATATCCCTTTGCCAATTCCACAAGAACAGCCTTAGCGAAAGGCTTCTTGAAGGGAAAGATGTAACTCTGTGAGGTGAATTAACAGAACACAGAGCAGTTTCTCAGAAAGCTTCTTTCCAGTTTTGAACGGAAGATATTTCCTTTTTCACCATAGCCCTCTATGGGCTTCCAAATATCCCTTTGCCAATTCCACAAGAACAGCCTTAGCGAAAGGCTTCTTGAAGGGAAAGATGTAACTCTGTGAGATGAATTAACAGAACACAGAGCAGTTTCTCAGAAAGCTTCTTTCCAGTTTTGAACGGAAGATATTTCCTTTTTCAGCGTAGCCCTCTATGGGCTTCCAAATATCCCTTTGCCAATTCCACAAGAACAGCCTTAGCGAAAGGCTTCTTGAAGGGAAAGATGTAACTCTGTGAGATGAATTAACAGAACACAGAGCAGTTTCTCAGAAAGCTTCTTTCCAGTTTTGAACGGAAGATATTTCCTTTTTCACCATAGCCCTCTATGGGCTTCGAAATATCCCTCTGCGAATTCCACAAGAACAGCCTTAGCGAAAGGCTTCTTGAAGGGAAAGATGTAACTCTGTGAGATGAATTAACAGAACACAGAGCAGTTTCTCAGAAAGCTTCTTTCCAGTTTTGAACGGAAGATATTTCCTTTTTCACCATAGCCCTCTATGGGCTTCCAAATATCCCTTTGCCAATTCCACAACAACAGCCTTAGCGAAAGGCTTTTGAAGGGAAAGATGTAACTCTGTGCGATGAATTAACAGAACACAGAGCAGTTTCTCAGAAAGCTTCTTTCCTGTTTGGAACGGAACATATTTCCTTTTTCACCGTAGCCCTCTATGGGCTTCCAAATATCCCTTTGCCAATTCCACAAGAACAGCCTTATCGAAATGCTTCTCTAAGGGAAAGATGTAACTCTGTGAGATGAATTAACAGAACACAGAGCAGTTTCTCAGAAATCTTCTTTCCAGTTTTGAACGGAAGATATTTCCTTTTTCACCATAGCCCTCTATGGGCTTCAAAATATCCCTTTGCCAATTCCACAAGAACATCCTCAGCGAAAGGCTTCTTGAAGGGAAAGAGGTAACTGTGTGAGATGAATTAACAGAACACAGAGCAGTTTCTCAGAAAGCTTCCTTCCAGTTTTGAACGGAAGATATTTCCTTTTTAACCATAGCCCTCTATGGGCTTCCAAATATCCCTCTGCCAATTCCACAAGAACAGCCTTAGCGAAAGGCTTCTTGAAGGGAAAGATGTAACTCTGTGAGATGAATTAACAGAACACAGAGCAGTTTCTCACAAAGCTTCTTTCCTGTTTGGAACGGAACATATTTCCTTTTTCACCGTAGCCCTCTATGGGCTTCCAAATATCCCTTTGCCAATTCCACAAGAACAGCCTTAGCGAAATGCTTCTCTAAGGGAAAGATGTAACTCTGTGAGATGAATTAACAGAACACAGAGCAGTTTCTCAGAAATCTTCTTTCCAGTTTTGAACGGAAGATATTTCCTTTTTCACCATAGCCCTCTATGGGCTTCAAAATATCCCTTTGCCAATTCCACAAGAACAGCCTTAGCGAAAGGCTTCTTGAAGGGAAAGATGTAACTCTGTGAGATGAATTAACAGAACACAGAGCAGTTTCTCAGAAAGCTTCTTTCCAGTTTTGAACAGAAGATATTTCCTTTTTCACCATAGCCCTCTATGGGCTTCCAAATATCCCTCTGCCAATTCCACAAGAACAGCCTTAGCGAAAGGCTTCTTGAAGGGAAAGATGTAACTCTGTGAGATGAATTAACAGTACACAGAGCAGTTTCTCAGAAAGCTTCTTTACAGTTTTGAACGGAAGATATTTCCTTTTTCACCATAGCCCTCTATGGGCTTCCAAATATCCCTTTGCCAATTCCACAAGAACAGCCTTAGCGAAAGACTTCTTGAAGGGAAAGATGTAACTATGTGAGATGAATTAACAGAACACAGAGCAGTTTCTCAGCAAGCTTCTTTCCAGTTTTGAACGGAAGATATTTCCTTTTTCACCATAGCCCTCTATTTGCTTCCAAATATCCCTTTGCCAATTCCACAAGAACAGCCTTAGCGAAAGGCTTCTTGAAGGGAAAGATGTAACTCTGTGAGATGAATTAACAGAACACAGAGCAGTTTCTCAGAAAGCTTCTTTCCAGTTTGGAACGGAAGATATTTCCTTTTTCACCATAGCCCTCTATGGGCTTCCAAATATCCCTTTGCCAATTCCACAAGAACAGCCTTAGCGGAAGGCTTCTTGAAGGCAAAGATGTAACTGTGTGAGATGAATTAACAGAACACAGAGCAGTTTCTCAGAAAGCTTCTTTCCAGTTTTGAACGGAAGATATTTCCTTTTTCACCATGGCCCTCTATGGGCTTCCAAATATCCCTTTGCCAATTCCACAAGAACGGCCTTAGCGAAAGGCTGCTTGAAGGGAAAGATGTAACTCTGTGAGATGAATTAACAGAACACAGAACGGTTTCTCAGAAAGGTTCTTTCCAGTTTTGAACGGAAGATATTTCCTTTTTAACCATAGCCCTCTATGGGCTTCCAAATATCCCTTTGCCAATTCCACAAGAACAGCCTTAGCGAAAGGCTTCTTGAAGGGAAAGTTGTAACTCTGTGAGATGAATTACAGGAACACAGAGCAGTTTCTCAGAAAGCTTCTTTCCAGTTTTGAACGGAAGATATTTCCTTTTTCACCATAGCCCTCTATGGGCTTCCAAATATCCCTTTGCCAATTCCACAAGAACAGCCTTAGCGAAAGGCTTCTTGAAGGGAAAGATGTAACTCTGTGAGATGAATTAACAGAACACAGAACAGTTTCGCAGAAAGGTTCTTTCCAGTTTTGAACGAAAGATATTTAATTTTTCACCATAGCCCTCTATGGGCTTCCAAATATCCCTTTGCCAATTCCACAAGAACAGCCTTACCGAAAGGCTTCTTGAAGGGAAAGATGTAACTCTGTGAGGTGAATTAACAGAACACAGAGCAGTTTCTCAGAAAGCTTCTTTCCATTTTAGAACGGAAGATATTTCCTTTATCACCATAGCCCTCCATGGACTTCCAAATATCCCTCTGCCAATTCCACAAGTACAGCCTTAGCGAAAGGCTTCTTGAAGGGAAAGATGTAACTGTGTGAGATGAATTAACAGAACACAGAGCAGTTTCTCAGAAAGCTTCTTTCCAGTTTTGAACGGAAGATATTTCCTTTTTCACCCTAGCCCTCTATGGGCTTCCAAATATCCCTCTGCGAATTCCACAAGAACAGCCTTAGCGAAAGGCTTCTTGAAGGGAAAGATGTAACTCTGTGAGATGAATTAACAGAACACAGAGCAGTTTCTCAGAAAGCTTCTTTCCAGTTTTGAACGGAAGATATTTCCTTTTTCACCGTAGCCCTCTATGGGCTTCCAAATATCCCTTTGCCAATTCCAGAAGAACAGCCTTAGCGAAAGGCTACTTGAAGGGAAAGATGTAACTCTGGGAGATGAATTAACAGAACACAGAGCAGTTTCTCAGAAAGCTTCTTTCCAGTTTTGAACGGAAGATATTTCCTTTTTCACCATAGCCCTCTATGGGCTTCCAAATATCCCTTTGCCAATTCCACAAGAACAGCCTTAGCGAAAGGCTTCTTGAAGGGAAAGATGTAACTCTGTGAGATGAATTAACAGAACACAGAGCAGTTTCTCAAAAAGATTCTTTCCAGTTTTGAACGGAAGATATTTCCTTTTTCACCATAGCCCTCTAAGGGCTTCCAAATATCCCTTTGCCAATTCCACAAGAACAGCCTTAGCGAAAGGCTTCTTGAAGGGAAAGATGTAACTCTGTGAGATGAATTAACGGAACACAGAGCAGTTTCTCAGAAAGCGTCTTTCCAGTTTTGAACGGAAGATATTTCTTTTTTCACCGTAGCCCTCAATGGGCTTCCAAATATCCCTTTGCCAATTCCACAAGAACAGCCTTAGCGAAAGGCTTCTTGAAGGGAAAGATGTAACTCTGTGAGATGAATTAACAGAACACAGAGCAGTTTCTCAGAAAGCTTCTTTCCAGTTATGAACGGAAGATATTTCCTTTTTCACCATAGCCCTCTATGGGCTTCCAAATATCCCTTTGCATATTCCACAAGAACAGCCTTAGCGAAAGGCTTCTTGAAGGGAAAGATGTAACTCTGTGAGATGAATTAACAGAACACTGAGCAGTTTCTCAGAAAGCTTCTTTCCAGATTTGAACGGAAGATATTTCCTTTTTCACCATAGCCCTCTAAGGGCTTCCAAATATCCCTTTGCCAATTCCACAAGAACAGCCTTAGCGAAAGGCTTCTTGAAGGGAAAGATGTAACTCTGTGTGATGAATTAACAGAACACAGAGCAGTTTCTCAGAAAGCTTCTTTCCAGTTTTGAACGGAAGATATTTCCTTTTTCACCATAGCCCTCTATGGGCTTCCAAATATCCCTTTGCCAATTCCACAAGAACAGCCTTAGCGAAAGGGTTCTTGAAGGGAAAGACGTAACTGTGTGAGATGAATTAACAGAACACAGAGCAGTTTCTCAGAAAGCTTCTTTCCAGTTTGGAACGGAAGATATTTCCTTTTTCACCATAGCCCTCTAAGGGCTTCCAAATATCCCTTTGCCAATTCCACAAGAACAGCCTTAGCGAAAGGCTTCTTGAAGGGAAAGATGTAACTCTGTGAGATGAATTAACAGAACACAGAGCAGTTTCTCAAAAAGATTCTTTCCAGTTTTGAACGGAAGATATTTCCTTTTTCACCATAGCCCTCTATGGGCTTCCAAATATCCCTTTGCCAATTCCACAAGAACAGCCTTAGCGAAAGGCTTCTCGAAGGGAAAGATGTAACTCTGTGTGATGAATTAACAGAACACAGAGCAGTCTCTCAGAAAGCTTCTTTCCATTTTAGAACGGAAGATATTTCCTTTATCACCATAGCCCTCCATGGACTTCCAAATATCCCTCTGCCAATTCCACAAGAAGAGCCTTAGCGAAAGGCTTCTTGAAGGGAAAGATGTAACTGTGTTAGATGAATTAACAGAACACAGAGCAGTTTCTCAGAAAGCTTCTTTCCAGTTTTGAACGGAAGATATTTCCTTTTTCACCATAGCCCTCTATGGGCTTCCAAATATCCCTTTGCCAATTCCACAAGAACAGCCTTAGCGAAAGGCTTCTTGAAGGGAAAGATGTAACTCTGTGAGATGAATTAACAGAACACAGAGCAGTTTCTCAGAAAGCTTCTTTCCAGTTTTGAACGCAAGATATTTCCTTTTTCACCATAGCAATCCATGGTCTTCCAAATATCCCTTTGCCAATTCCACAAGAACGGCCTTAGCGAAAGGTTTCTTGAAGGGAAAGATGTAACTCTGTGAGGTGAATTAGCGGAACACAGAACAGTTTCTCAGAAAGGTTCTTTCCAGTTTTGAACGGAAGATATTTCCTTTTTAACCATAGCCCTCTATGGGCTTCCAAATATCCCTTTGCCAATTTCACAAGAACGGCCTTAGGGAAAGGCTGCTTGAAGGGAAAGATGTAACTCTGTGAGATGAATTAACAGAACACAGAACGGTTTCTCAGAAAGGTTCTTTCCAGTTTTGAACGGAAGATATTTCCTTTTTCACCATAGCCCTCTATGGGCTTCCAAGTATCCCTTTGCCAATTCCACAAGAACGGCCTTAGCGAAAGGCTTCTTGAAGGGAAAGATGTAACTTTGTGAGAGGAATTAACAGAACACAGAGTAGTTTCTCAGAAAGCTTCTTTCCAGTTTGGAACAGAAGATATTTCCTTTTTCACCATAGCCCTCTATGGGCTTCCAAATATCCTTTTGCCAATTCCACAAGAAGAGCCTTAGCGAAAGGCTTCTTGAAGGGAAAGATGTAACTCTGTGAGATGAATTAACAGAACACAGAGCAGTTTCTCAGAAAGCTTCTTTCCAGTTTTGAACGGAAGACATTTCCTTTTTCACCATAGCCCTCTATGGGCTTCCAAATATCCCTTTGCCAATTCCACAAGAACAGCCTTAGCGAAAGGCTTCTTGAAGGGAAAGATGTAACTCTGTGAGATGAATTAACAGTACACAGAGCAGTTTCTCAGAAAGCTTCTTTCCAGTTTTGAACGGAAGATATTTCCTTTTTCACCATAGCCCTCTATGGGCTTCCAAATATCCCTTTGCCAATTCCACAAGGACAGCCTTAGCGAAAGGCTTCTTGAAGGGAAAGATGTAACTCTGTGAGATGAATTAACAGAACACAGAGCAGTTTCTCAGAAAGGTTCTTTCCAGTTTTGAACGGAAGATATTTCCTTTTTCACCATGCCCTCTAAGGGCTTCCAAATATCCCTTTGCCAATTCCACAAGAACAGCCTTAGCGAAAGGCTTCTTGAAGGGAAAGATGTAACTCTGTGAGATGAATTAACAGAACACAGAGCAGTTTCTCAGAAAGATTCTTTCCAGTTTTGAACGGAAGATATTTCCTTTTTCACCATAGCCCTCTATGGGCTTCCAAATATCCCTTTGCCAATTCCACAAGAACAGCCTTAGCGAAAGGCTTCTCGAAGGGAAAGATGTAACTCTGTGTGATGAATTAACAGAACACAGAGCAGTCTCTCAGAAAGCTTCTTTCCATTTTAGAACGGAAGATATTTCCTTTATCACCATAGCCCTCCATGGACTTCCAAATATCCCTCTGCCAATTCCACAAGAAGAGCCTTAGCGAAAGGCTTCTTGAAGGGAAAGATGTAACTGTGTTAGATGAATTAACAGAACACAGAGCAGTTTCTCAGAAAGCTTCTTTCCAGTTTTGAACGGAAGATATTTCCTTTTTCACCATAGCCCTCTATGGGCTTCCAAATATCCCTTTGCCAATTCCACAAGAACAGCCTTAGCGAAAGGCTTCTTGAAGGGAAAGATGTAACTCTGTGAGATGAATTAACAGAACACAGAGCAGTTTCTCAGAAAGCTTCTTTCCAGTTTTGAACGCAAGATATTTCCTTTTTCACCATAGCAATCCATGGTCTTCCAAATATCCCTTTGCCAATTCCACAAGAACGGCCTTAGCGAAAGGCTTCTTGAAGGGAAAGATGTAACTCTGTGAGGTGAATTAGCGGAACACAGAACAGTTTCTCAGAAAGGTTCTTTCCAGTTTTGAACGGAAGATATTTCCTTTTTAACCATAGCCCTCTATGGGCTTCCAAATATCCCTTTGCCAATTTCACAAGAACGGCCTTAGGGAAAGGCTGCTTGAAGGGAAAGATGTAACTCTGTGAGATGAATTAACAGAACACAGAACGGTTTCTCAGAAAGGTTCTTTCCAGTTTTGAACGGAAGATATTTCCTTTTTCACCATAGCCCTCTATGGGCTTCCAAGTATCCCTTTGCCAATTCCACAAGAACGGCCTTAGCGAAAGGCTTCTTGAAGGGAAAGATGTAACTTTGTGAGAGGAATTAACAGAACACAGAGTAGTTTCTCAGAAAGCTTCTTTCCAGTTTGGAACAGAAGATATTTCCTTTTTCACCATAGCCCTCTATGGGCTTCCAAATATCCTTTTGCCAATTCCACAAGAAGAGCCTTAGCGAAAGGCTTCTTGAAGGGAAAGATGTAACTCTGTGAGATGAATTAACAGAACACAGAGCAGTTTCTCAGAAAGCTTCTTTCCAGTTTTGAACGGAAGACATTTCCTTTTTCACCATAGCCCTCTATGGGCTTCCAAATATCCCTTTGCCAATTCCACAAGAACAGCCTTAGCGAAAGGCTTCTTGAAGGGAAAGATGTAACTCTGTGAGATGAATTAACAGTACACAGAGCAGTTTCTCAGAAAGCTTCTTTCCAGTTTTGAACGGAAGATATTTCCTTTTTCACCATAGCCCTCTATGGGCTTCCAAATATCCCTTTGCCAATTCCACAAGGACAGCCTTAGCGAAAGGCTTCTTGAAGGGAAAGATGTAACTCTGTGAGATGAATTAACAGAACACAGAGCAGTTTCTCAGAAAGGTTCTTTCCAGTTTTGAACGGAAGATATTTCCTTTTTCACCATGCCCTCTAAGGGCTTCCAAATATCCCTTTGCCAATTCCACAAGAACAGCCTTAGCGAAAGGCTTCTTGAAGGGAAAGATGTAACTCTGTGAGATGAATTAACAGAACACAGAGCAGTTTCTCAGAAAGCTTCTTTCCAGTTTTGAACGGAAGATATTTCCTTTTTCAGCGTAGCCCTCTATGGGCTTCCAAAAATAACTTTGCCAATTCCAGAAGAACAGCCTTAGCGAAAGGCTTCTTGAAGGGAAAGATGTAACTCTGTGTGATGTATTAACAGAACACAGAGCAGTTTCTCAGAAAGCTTCTTTCCATTTTAGAACGGAAGATATTTCCTTTATCACCATAGCCCTCCATGGACTTCCAAATATCCCTCTGCCAATTCCACAAGAAGAGCCTTAGCGAAAGGCTTCTTGAAGGGAAAGATGTAACTGTGTGAGATGAATTAACAGAACACAGAGCAGTTTCTCAGAAAGCTTCTTTCCAGTTTTGAACGGAAGATATTTCCTTTTTCACCCTAGCCCTCTATGGGCTTCCAAATATCCCTCTGCGAATTCCACAAGAACAGCCTTAGCGAAAGGCTTCTTGAAGGGAAAGATGTAACTCTGTGAGATGAATTAACAGAAAACAGAGCAGTTTCTCAGAAAGCTTCTTTCCAGTTTTGAACGGAAGATATTTCCTTTTTCACCATAGCCCTCTATGGGTTTCCAAATATCCCTTTGCCAATTCCAGAAGAACAGCCTTAGCGAAAGGCTTCTTGAAGGGAAAGATGTAACTCTGTGAGATGAATTAACAGAACACAGAGCAGTTTCTCAGAAAGCTTTTTTCCAGTTTTGAACGGAAGATATTTCCTTTTTCACCATAGCCCTCTATGGGCTTCCAAATATCCCTTTGCCAATTCCACAAGAACAGCCTTAGCGAAAGGCTTCTTGAAGGGAAAGATGTAACTCTGTGAGATGAATTAACAGAACACAGAGCAGTTTCTCAGAATGCTTCTTTCCAGTTTTGAACGGAAGATATTTCCTTTTTCACCATAGCCCTCTATGGGCTTCCAAATATCCCTTTGACAATTCCACAAGAACGGCCTTAGCGAAAGGCTTCTTGAAGGGAAAGATGTAACTCTGTGAGATGAATTAACAGAACACCGAACAGTTTCTCAGAAAGCTTCTTTCCTGTTTTGAACGGAAGATATTCCTTTTTCACCATAGCCCTCTATGGGCTTCCAAATATCCCTTTGCCAATTCCACAAGAACGGCCTTAGCGAAAGGCATCTTGAAGGGAAAGATGTAACTCTGTGAGATGAATTAACAGAACACAGAGCAGTTTCTCAGAAAGCTTCTTTCCAGTTTTGAACGGAAGATATTTCCTTTTTCACCATAGCCCTCTATGGGCTTCGAAATATCCCTCTGCGAATTCCATAAGAACAGCCTTAGCGAAAGGCTTCTTGAAGGGAAAGATGTAACTCTGTGAGATGAATTAACAGAACACAGAGCAGTTTCTCAGAAAGCTTCTTTCCAGTTTTGAACGGAAGATATTTCCTTTTTCACCATAGCCCTCTATGGGCTTCCAAATATCCCTTTGCCAATTCCACAAGAACAGCCTTAGCGAAAGGCTTTTGAAGGGAAAGATGTAACTCTGTGCGATGAATTAACAGAACACAGAGCAGTTTCTCAGAAAGCTTCTTTCCTGTTTGGAACGGAACATATTTCCTTTTTCACCGTAGCCCTCTATGGGCTTCCAAATATCCCTTTGCCAATTCCACAAGAACAGCCTTAGCGAAATGCTTCTCTAAGGGAAAGATGTAACTCTGTGAGATGAATTAACAGAACACAGAGCAGTTTCTCAGAAAGCTTCTTTCCAGTTTTGAACGGAAGATATTTCCTTTTTCACCATAGCCCTCTATGGGCTTCCAAATATCCCTTTGCCAATTCCACAAGAACAGCCTTAGCGAAAGGCTTCTTGAAGGGAAAGATGTAACTCTGTGAGATGAATTAACAGAACACAGAGCAGTTTCTCAAAAAGATTCTTTCCAGTTTTGAACGGAAGATATTTCCTTTTTCACCATAGCCCTCTATGGGCTTCCAAATATCCCTTTGCCAATTCCACAAGAACAGCCTTAGCGAAAGGCTTCTCGAAGGGAAAGATGTAACTCTGTGTGATGAATTAACAGAACACAGAGCAGTTTCTCAGAAAGCTTCTTTCCATTTTAGAACGGAAGATATTTCCTTTATCACCATAGCCCTCCATGGACTTCCAAATATCCCTCTGCCAATTCCACAAGAAGAGCCTTAGCGAAAGGCTTCTTGAAGAGAAAGATGTAACTGTGTTAGATGAATTAACAGAACACAGAGCAGTTTCTCAGAAAGCTTCTTTCCAGTTTTGAACGGAAGATATTTCCTTTTTCACCATAGCCCTCTAGGGGCTTCCAAATATCCCTTTGCCAATTCCACAAGAACAGCCTTAGCGAAAGGCTTCTTGAAGGGAAAGATGTAACTCTGTGAGATGAATTAACAGAACACAGAGCAGTTTCTCAGAAAGCTTCTTTCCAGTTTTGAACGGAAGATATTTCCTTTTTCACCATAGCAATCCATGGTCTTCCAAATATCCCTTTGCCAATTCCACAAGAACGGCCTTAGCGAAAGGCTTCTTGAAGGGAAAGATGTAACTCTGTGAGATGAATTAGCGGAACACAGAACAGTTTCTCAGAAAGGTTCTTTCCAGTTTTGAACGGAAGATATTTCCTTTTTAACCATAGCCCTCTATGGGCTTCAAATATCCCTTTGCCAATTTCACAAGAACGGCCTTAGGGAAAGGCTGCTTGAAGGGAAAGATGTAACTCTGTGAGATGAATTAACAGAACACAGAACGGTTTCTCAGAAAGGTTCTTTCCAGTTTTGAACGGAAGATATTTCCTTTTTCACCATAGCCCTCTATGGGCTTCCAAGTATCCCTTTGCCAATTCCACAAGAACGGCCTTAGCGAAAGGCTTCTTGAAGGGAAAGATGTAACTTTGTGAGAGGAATTAACAGAACACAGAGCAGTTTCTCAGAAAGCTTCTTTCCAGTTTGGAACAGAAGATATTTCCTTTTTCACCATAGCCCTCTATGGGCTTCCAAATATCCTTTTGCCAATTCCACAAGAAGAGCCTTAGCGAAAGGCTTCTTGAAGGGAAAGATGTAACTCTGTGAGATGAATTAACAGAACACAGAGCAGTTTCTCAGAAAGCTTCTTTCCAGTTTTGAACGGAAGACATTTCCTTTTTCACCATAGCCCTCTATGGGCTTCCAAATATCCCTTTGCCAATTCCACAAGAACAGCCTTAGCGAAAGGCTTCTTGAAGGGAAAGATGTAACTCTGTGAGATGAATTAACAGTACACAGAGCAGTTTCTCAGAAAGCTTCTTTCCAGTTTTGAACGGAAGATATTTCCTTTTTCACCATAGCCCTCTATTGGCTTCCAAATATCCCTTTGCCAATTCCACAAGGACAGCCTTAGCGAAAGGCTTCTTGAAGGGAAAGATGTAACTCTGTGAGATGAATTAACAGAACACAGAGCAGTTTCTCAGAAAGGTTCTTTCCAGTTTTGAACGGAAGATATTTCCTATTTCACCATAGCCCTCTAAGGGCTTCCAAATATCCCTTTGCCAATTCCACAAGAACAGCCTTAGCGAAAGGCTTCTTGAAAGGAAAGATGTATCTCTGTGAGATGAATTAACAGAACACAGAGCAGTTTCTCAGAAAGCTTCTTTCCAGTTTTGAACGGAAGATATTTCCTTTTTCAGCGTAGCCCTCTATGGGCTTCCAAATATCCCTTTGCCAATTCCACAATAACAGCCTTAGCGAAAGGCTTCTTGAAGGGAAAGATGTAACTGTGTGAGATGAATTAACAGAACACAGAGCAGTTTCTCAGAAAGCTTCTTTCCAGTTTTGAACGGAAGATATTTCCTTTTTCACCATAGCCCTCTACGGGCTTCCAAATATCCCTTTGCCAATTCCACAAGAACAGCCTTAGCGAAAGGCTTCTTGAAGGGAAAGATGTAACTCTGTGAGATGAATTAACAGAACACAGAGCAGTTTCTCAGAAAGCTTCTTTCCAGTTTTGAACAGAAGATATTTCCTTTTTCACCATAGCCCTCTATGGGCTTCCAAATATCCCTTTGCCAATTCCACAAGAAGAGCCTTAGCGAAAGGCTTCTTGAAGGGAAAGATGTAACTCTGTGAGATGAATTAACAGTACACAGAGCAGTTTCTCAGAAAGCTTCTTTCAAGTTTTGAACGGAAGATATTTCCTTTTTCACCATAGCCCTCTATGGGCTTCCAAATATCCCTTTGCCAATTCCACAAGAACAGCCGTAGCGAAAGGCTTCTTGAAGGGAAAGATGTAACTCTGTGAGATGAATTAACAGAACACAGAGCAGTTTCTCAGAAAGCTTCTTTCCAGTTTTGAACGGAAGATACTTCCTTTTTCACCATAGCCCTCTATGGGCTTCCAAATATCCCTTTGCCAATTCCACAAGAACAGCCTTAGAGAAAGGCTTCTTGAAGGGAAAGATGTAAATCTGTGAGATGAATTAACAGAACACAGATCAGTTTCTCAGAAAGCTTCTTTCTAGTTTTGAACGGAAGATATTTCCTTTTTCACCATAGCCCTCTATTTGCTTCCAAATATCCCTTTGCCAATTCCACAAGAACAGCCTTAGCGAAAGGCTTCTTGAAGGGAAAGATGTAACTCTGTGAGATGAATTAACAGAACACAGAACAGTTTCTCCGAAAGGTTCTTTCCAGTTTTGAACGGAAGATATTTCCTTTTTCACCATAGCCCTCTATGGGCTTCCAAATATCCCTTTGCCAATTCCCCAAGAACAGCCTTAGCGAAAGGCTTCTTGAAGGGAAAGATGTAACTGTGTGAGATGAATTAACAGAACACAGAGCAGTTTCTCAGAAAGCTTCTTTCCAGTTTTGAACGGAAGATATTTCCTTTTTCACCATAGCCCTCTATGGGCTTCCAAATATCCCTTTGCCAATTCCACAAGAACAGCCTTAGCGAAAGGCTTCTTGAAGGGAAAGATGTTACTCTGTGAGATGAATTAACAGAACACAGAGCAGTTTCTCAGAAAGCATCTTTCCAGTTTTGAACGGAAGATATTTCCTTTTTCACCATAGCCCTCTATGGGCTTCCAAATATCCCTTTGCTAATTCCACAAGAACAGCCTTAGCGAAAGGCTTCTTGAAGGGAAAGATGTAACTCTGTGAGATGAATTAACAGAACACAGAGCAGTTTCTCAGAAAGCTTCCTTCCAGTTTTGAATGGAAGATATTTCCTTTTTCACCATAGCCCTCTATGGGCTTCCAAATATCCCTTTGCCAATTCCACAAGAAGAGCCTTAGCGAAAGGCTTCTTGAAGGGAAAGATGTAACTCTGTGAGATGAATTAACAGTACACAGAGCAGTTTCTCAGAAAGCTTCTTTCAAGTTTTGAACGGAAGATATTTCCTTTTTCACCATAGCCCTCTATGGGCTTCCAAATATCCCTTTGCCAATTCCACAAGAACAGCCGTAGCGAAAGGCTTCTTGAAGGGAAAGATGTAACTCTGTGACATGAATTAACAGAACACAGAGCAGTTTCTCAGAAAGCTTCTTTCCAGTTTTGAACGGAAGATATTTCCTTTTTCACCATAGCCCTCTATGGGCTTCCAAATATCCCTTTGCCAATTCCACAAGAACAGCCTTAGAGAAAGGCTTCTTGAAGGGAAAGATGTAAATCTGTGAGATGAATTAACAGAACACAGATCAGTTTCTCAGAATGCTTCTTTCTAGTTTTGAACGGAAGATATTTCCTTTTTCACCATAGCCCTCTATTTGCTTCCAAATATCCCTTTGCCAATTCCACAAGAACAGCCTTAGCGAAAGGCTTCTTGAAGGGAAAGATGTAACTCTGTGAGATGAATTAACAGAACACAGAACAGTTTCTCCGAAAGGTTCTTTCCAGTTTTGAACGGAAGATATTTCCTTTTTCACCATAGCCCTCTATGGGCTTCCAAATATCCCTTTGCCAATTCCCCAAGAACAGCCTTAGCGAAAGGCTTCTTGAAGGGAAAGATGTAACTGTGTGAGATGAATTAACAGAACACAGAGCAGTTTCTCAGAAAGCTTCTTTCCAGTTTTGAACGGAAGATATTTCCTTTTTCACCATAGCCCTCTATGGGCTTCCAAATATCCCTTTGCCAATTCCACAAGAACAGCCTTAGCGAAAGGCTTCTTGAAGGGAAAGATGTTACTCTGTGAGATGAATTAACAGAACACAGAGCAGTTTCTCAGAAAGCATCTTTCCAGTTTTGAACGGAAGATATTTCCTTTTTCACCATAGCCCTCTATGGGCTTCCAAATATCCCTTTGCTAATTCCACAAGAACAGCCTTAGCGAAAGGCTTCTTGAAGGGAAAGATGTAACTCTGTGAGATGAATTAACAGAACACAGATCAGTTTCTCAGAAAGCTTCCTTCCAGTTTTGAATGGAAGATATTTCCTTTTTAACCATAGCCCTCTATCGGCTTCCAAATATCCCTTTGCCAATTCCATAAGAACAGCCTTAGCGCAAGGCTTCTTGAAGGGAAAGATGTAACTCTGTGAGATGAATTAACAGAACACAGAGCAGTTTCTCAGAAAGCTTCTTTCCAGTTTTGAACGGAAGATATTTCCTTTTTCACCATAGCCCTCTATGGGCTTCCAAATATCCCTTTGACAATTCCACAAGAACGGCCTTAGCGAAAGGCTTCTTGAAGGGAAAGATGTAACTCTGTGAGATGAATTAACAGAACACCGAACAGTTTCTCAGAAAGCTTCTTTCCTGTTTTGAACGGAAGATATTCCTTTTTCACCATAGCCCTCTATGGGCTTCCAAATATCCCTTTGCCAATTCCACAAGAACGGCCTTAGCGAAAGGCATCTTGAAGGGAAAGATGTAACTCTGTGAGATGAATTAACAGAACACAGAGCAGTTTCTCAGAAAGCTTCTTTCCAGTTTTGAACGGAAGATATTTGCTTTTTCACCATAGCCCTCTATGGGCTTCCAAATATCCCTTTGCCAATTCCACAAGAACAGTCTTAGCGAAAGGCTTTTGAAGGGAAAGATGTAACTCTGTGCGATGAATTAACAGAACACAGAGCAGTTTCTCAGAAAGCTTCTTTCCTGTTTGGAACGGAACATATTTCCTTTTTCACCGTAGCCCTCTATGGGCTTCCAAATATCCCTTTGCCAATTCCACAAGAACAGCCTTAGCGAAATGCTTCTCTAAGGGAAAGATGTAACTCTGTGAGATGAATTAACAGAACACAGAGCAGTTTCTCAGAAAGCTTCTTTCCAGTTTGGAACGGAAGATATTTCCTTTTTCACCATAGCCCTCTATGGGCTTCCAAATATCCCTTTGCCAATTCCACAAGGATAGCCTTAGCGAAAGGCTTCTTGAAGGGAAAGATGTAACTCTGTGAGATGAATTAACAGAACACAGAGCAGTTTCTTAGAAAGCTTCTTTCCAGTTTTGAACGGAAGATATTTCCTTTTTCACCATAGCCCTCTATGGGCTTCCAAATATCCCTTTGCCAATTCCACAAGAACAGCCTTAGCGAAAGGCTTCTTGAAGGGAAAGATGTAACTCTGTGAGATGAATTAACAGAACACAGAGCAGTTTCTCAGAAAGCTTCTTTCCAGTTTTGAACGGAAGATATTTCCTTTTTCAGCGTAGCCCTCTATGGGCTTCCAAATATCCCTTTGCCAATTCCACAAGAACAGCCTTAGCGAAAGGCTTCTTGAAGGGAAAGATGTAACTCTGTGAGATGAATTAACAGAACACAGAGCAGTTTCTCAGAAAGCTTCTTTCCAGTTTTGAACGGAAGATATTTCCTTTTTCACCATAGCCCTCTATGGGCTTCCAAATATCCCTTTGCCAATTCCACAAGAACAGCCTTAGAGAAAGGCTTCTTGAAGGGAAAGATGTAACTCTGTGAGATGAATTAATAGAAAACAGAGCAGTTTCTCAGAAATCTTCTTTCCAGTTTTGAACGGAAGATATTTCCTTTTTCACCATAGCCCTCTATGGGCTTCAAAATATCCCTTTGCCAATTCCACAAGAACATCCTCAGCGAAAGGCTTCTTGAAGGGAAAGAGGTAACTGTGTGAGATGAATTAACAGAACACAGAGCAGTTTCTCAGCAAGCTTCTTTCCAGTTTTGAACGGAAGATATTTCCTTTTTCACCATAACCCTCTATTTGCTTCCAAATATCCCTTTGCCAATTCCAAAAGAACAGCCTTAGCGAAAGGCTTCTTGAAGGGAAAGATGTAACTCTGTGAGATGAATTAACAGAACACAGAGCAGTTTCTCAGAAAGCTTCTTTCCAGTTTGGAACGGAAGATATTTCCTTTTTCACCATAGCCCTCTATGGGCTTCCAAATATCCCTTTGCCAATTCCACAAGAACAGCCTTAGCGAAAGGCTTCTGGAAGGCAAAGATGTAACTGTGTGAGATGAATTAACAGAACACAGAGCAGTTTCTCAGAAAGCTTCTTTCCAGTTTTGAACGGAAGATATTTCCTTTTTCACCATGGCCCTCTATGGGCTTCCAAATATCCCTTTGCCAATTCCACAAGAACAGCCTTAGCGAAAGGTTTCTTGAAGGGAAAGATGTAACTCTGTGAGATGAATTAACAGAACACAGAGCAGTTTCTCAGAAAGCTTCTTTCCAGTTTTGAACGGAAGATATTTCCTTTTTCACCATAGCCCTCTATGGGCTTCCAAATATCCCTTTGCCAATTCCACAAGAACGGCCTTAGCGAAAGGCTTCTTGAAGGGAAAGATGTAACTCTGTGAGATGTATTAACAGAACACAGAACAGTTTCTCAGAAAGGTTCTTTCCTGTTTTGAACGGAAGATATTTCCTTTTTCACCATAGCCCTCTATGGGCTTCCAAATATCCCTTTGCCAATTCCGCAAGAACAGCCTTAGCGAAAGGCTTCTTGAAGGGAAAGATGTAACTCTGTGAGATGAATTAACAGAACACGGAACAGTTTCTCAGAAAGGTTCTTTCCAGTTTTGAACGGAAGATATTTCCTTTTTCACCATAGCCCTCTATGGGCTTCCAAATATCCCTTTGCCAATTCCACAAGAACAGCCTTAGCGAAAGGCTTCTTGAAGGGAAAGATGTAACTGTGTGAGATGAATTAACAGAACACAGAGCAGTTTCTCAGAAAGCTTCTATCCAGTTTTGAACGGAAGATATTTCCTTTTTCACCATAGCCCTCTATGGGCTTCCAAATATCCCTTTGCCAATTCCAAAAGAACGGCCTTAGCGAAAGGCTGCTTGAAGGGAAAGATGTAACTCTGTGAGATGAATTAACAGAACACAGAACGGTTTCTCAGAAAGGTTCTTTCCAGTTTTGAACGGAAGATATTTCCTTTTTAACCATAGCCCTCTATGGGCTTCCAAATATCCCTTTGCCAATTCCACAAGAACAGCCTTAGCGAAAGGCTTCTTGAAGGGAAAGTTGTAACTCTGTGAGATGAATTATAGGAACACAGAGCAGTTTCTCAGAAAGCTTCTTTCCAGTTTTGAACGGAAGATATTTCCTTTTTCACCATAGCCCTCTATGGGCTTCCAAATATCCCTTTGCCAATTCCACAAGAACAGCCTTAGAGAAAGGCTTCTTGAAGGGAAAGATGTAACTCTGTGAGATGAATTAACAGAACACAGAGCAGTTTCTCAGAAAGCCTCTTTCCAGTTTTGAACGGAAGATATTTCCTTTTTCACCATAGCCCTCTAAGGGCTTCCAAATATCCCTTTGCCAATTCCACAAGAACAGCCTTAGAGAAAGGCTTCTTGAAGGGAAAGATGTAACTCTGTGAGATGAATTAATAGAAAACAGAGCAGTTTCTCAGAAATCTTCTTTCCAGTTTTGAACGGAAGATATTTCCTTTTTCACCATAGCCCTCTATGGGCTTCAAAATATCCCTTTGCCAATTCCACAAGAACATCCTCAGCGAAAGGCTTCTTGAAGGGAAAGAGGTAACTGTGTGAGATGAATTAACAGAACACAGAGCAGTTTCTCAGAAAGCTTCCTTCCAGTTTTCAACGGAAGATATTTCCTTTTTAACCATAGCCCTCTATGGGCTTCCAAATATCCCTCTGCCAATTCCACAAGAACAGCCTTAGCGAAAGGCTTCTTGAAGGGAAAGATGTAACTCTGTGAGATGAATTAACAGAACACAGAGCAGTTTCTCAGAAAGCTTCTTTCCAGTTTTGAACAGAAGATATTTCCTTTTTCACCATATCCCTCTATGGGCTTCCAAATATCCCTCTGCCAATTCCACAAGAACAGCCTTAGCGAAAGGCTTCTTGAAGGGAAAGATGTAACTCTGTGAGATGAATTAACAGTACACAGAGCAGTTTCTCAGAAAGCTTCTTTACAGTTTTGAACGGAAGATATTTCCTTTTTCACCATAGCCCTCTATGGGCTTCCAAATATCCCTTTGCCAATTCCACAAGAACAGCCTTAGCACAAGACTTCTTGAAGGGAAAGATGTAACTCTGTGAGATGAATTAACAGAACACAGAGCAGTTTCTCAGCAAGCTTCTTTCCAGTTTTGAACGGAAGATATTTCCTTTTTCACCATAGCCCTCTATTTGCTTCCAAATATCCCTTTGCCAATTCCACAAGAACGGCCTTAGCGAAAGGCTTCTTGAAGGGAAAGATGTAACTCTGTGAGATGAATTAACAGAACACAGAGCAGTTTCTCAGAATGCTTCTTTCCAGTTTGGAACGGAAGATATTTCCTTTTTCACCATAGCCCTCTATGGGCTTCCAAATATCCCTTTGCCAATTCCACAAGAACAGCCTTAGCGAAAGGCTTCTTGAAGGCAAAGATGTAACTGTGTGAGATGAATTAACAGAACACAGAGCAGTTTCTCAGAAAGCTTCTTTCCAGTTTTGAACGGAAGATATTTCCTTTTTCACCATGGCCCTCTATGGGCTTCCAAATATCCCTGTGCAATTCCACAAGAACAGCCTTAGCGAAAGGTTTCTTGAAGGGAAAGATGTAACTCTGTGAGATGAATTAACAGAACACAGAGCAGTTTCTCAGAAAGCTTCTTTACAGTTTTGATCGGAAGATATTTCCTTTTTCAGCGTAGCCCTCTATGGGCTTCCAAATATCCCTTTGCCAATTCCACAAGAACAGCCTTAGCGAAAGGCTTCTTGAAGGGAAAGATGTAACTCTGTGAGATGAATTAACAGAACACAGAGCAGTTTCTCAGAAAGCTTCTTTCCAGTTTTGAACGGAAGATATTTCCTTTTTCACCATAGCCCTCTATGGGCTTCCAAATATCCCTTTGCCAATTCCACAAGAACAGCCTTAGCGAAAGGCTTCTTGAAGGGAAAGATGTAACTCTGTGAGATGAATTAACAGAACACAGAGCAGTATCTCAGAAAGCTTCTTTCCAGTTTTGAACGGAAGATATTTCCTTTTTCACCATAGCCCTCTATGGGCTTCCAAATATCCCTTTGCCAATTCCACAAGAACAGCCTTAGCGAAAGGCTTCTTGAAGGGAAAGATGTAACTCTGTGAGATGAATTAACAGAACACAGAGCAGTTTCTCAGAAAGCCTCTTTCCAGTTTTGAACGGAAGATATTTCCTTTTTCACCATAGCCCTATAAGGGCTTCCAAATATCCCTTTGCCAATTCCACAAGAACAGCATTAGAGAAAGGCTTCTTGAAGGGAAAGATGTAACTCTGTGAGATGAATTAATAGAAAACAGAGCAGTTTCTCAGAAATCTTCTTTCCAGTTTTGAACGGAAGATATTTCCTTTTTCACCATAGCCCTCTATGGGCTTCAAAATATCCCTTTGCCAATTCCACAAGAACATCCTCAGCGAAAGGCTTCTTGAAGGGAAAGAGGTAACTGTGTGAGATGAATTAACAGAACACAGAGCAGTTTCTCAGCAAGCTTCTTTCCAGTTTTGAACGGAAGATATTTCCTTTTTCACCATAGCCCTCTATTTGCTTCCAAATATCCCTTTGCCAATTCCAAAAGAACAGCCTTAGCGAAAGGCTTCTTGAAGGGAAAGATGTAACTCTGTGAGATGAATTAACAGAACACAGAGCAGTTTCTCAGAAAGCTTCTTTCCAGTTTGGAACGGAAGATATTTCCTTTTTCACCATAGCCCTCTATGGGCTTCCAAATATCCCTTTGCCAATTCCAGAAGAACAGCCTTAGCGAAAGGCTTCTGGAAGGCAAAGATGTAACTGTGTGAGATGAATTAACAGAACACAGAGCAGTTTCTCAGAAAGCTTCTTTCCAGTTTTGAACGGAAGATATTTCCTTTTTCACCATGGCCCTCTATGGGCTTCCAAATATCCCTTTGCCAATTCCACAAGAACAGCCTTAGCGAAAGGTTTCTTGAAGGGAAAGATGTAACTCTGTGAGATGAATTAACAGAACACAGAGCAGTTTCTCAGAAAGCTTCTTTCCAGTTTTGAACGGAAGATATTTCCTTTTTCACCATAGCCCTCTATGGGCTTCCAAATATCCCTTTGCCAATTCCACAAGAACGGCCTTAGCGAAAGGCTTCTTGAAGGGAAAGATGTAACTCTGTGAGATGTATTAACAGAACACAGAACAGTTTCTCAGAAAGGTTCTTTCCTGTTTTGAACGGAAGATATTTCCTTTTTCACCATAGCCCTCTATGGGCTTCCAAATATCCCTTTGCCAATTCCGCAAGAACAGCCTTAGCGAAAGGCTTCTTGAAGGGAAAGATGTAACTCTGTGAGATGAATTAACAGAACACGGAACAGTTTCTCAGAAAGGTTCTTTCCAGTTTTGAACGGAAGATATTTCCTTTTTCACCATAGCCCTCTATGGGCTTCCAAATATCCCTTTGCCAATTCCACAAGAACAGCCTTAGCGAAAGGCTTCTTGAAGGGAAAGATGTAACTGTGTGAGATGAATTAACAGAACACAGAGCAGTTTCTCAGAAAGCTTCTATCCAGTTTTGAACGGAAGATATTTCCTTTTTCACCATAGCCCTCTATGGGCTTCCAAATATCCCTTTGCCAATTCCACAAGAACGGCCTTAGCGAAAGGCTGCTTGAAGGGAAAGATGTAACTCTGTGAGATGAATTAACAGAACACAGAACGGTTTCTCAGAAAGGTTCTTTCCAGTTTTGAACGGAAGATATTTCCTTTTTAACCATAGCCCTCTATGGGCTTCCAAATATCCCTTTGCCAATTCCACAAGAACAGCCTTAGCGAAAGGCTTCTTGAAGGGAAAGTTGTAACTCTGTGAGATGAATTACAGGAACACAGAGCAGTTTCTCAGAAAGCTTCTTTCCAGTTTTGAACGGAAGATATTTCCTTTTTCACCATAGCCCTCTATGGGCTTCCAAATATCCCTTTGCCAATTCCACAAGAACAGCCTTAGCGAAAGGCTTCCTGAAGGGAAAGATGTAACTCTGTGAGATGAATTAACAGAACACAGAGCAGTTTCTCAGAAAGCCTCTTTCCAGTTTTGAACGGAAGATATTTCCTTTTTCACCATAGCCCTCTAAGGGCTTCCAAATATCCCTTTGCCAATTCCACAAGAACAGCCTTAGAGAAAGGCTTCTTGAAGGGAAAGATGTAACTCTGTGAGATGAATTAATAGAAAACAGAGCAGTTTCTCAGAAATCTTCTTTCCAGTTTTGAACGGAAGATATTTCCTTTTTCACCATAGCCCTCTATGGGCTTCAAAATATCCCTTTGCCAATTCCACAAGAACATCCTCAGCGAAAGGCTTCTTGAAGGGAAAGAGGTAACTGTGTGAGATGAATTAACAGAACACAGAGCAGTTTCTCAGAAAGCTTCCTTCCAGTTTTGAACGGAAGATATTTCCTTTTTAACCATAGCCCTCTATGGGCTTCCAAATATCCCTCTGCCAATTCCACAAGAACAGCCTTAGCGAAAGGCTTCTTGAAGGGAAAGATGTAACTCTGTGAGATGAATTAACAGAACACAGAGCAGTTTCTCAGAAAGCTTCTTTCCAGTTTTGAACAGAAGATATTTCCTTTTTCACCATATCCCTCTATGGGCTTCCAAATATCCCTCTGCCAATTCCACAAGAACAGCCTTAGCGAAAGGCTTCTTGAAGGGAAAGATGTAACTCTGTGAGATGAATTAACAGTACACAGAGCAGTTTCTCAGAAAGCTTCTTTACAGTTTTGAACGGAAGATATTTCCTTTTTCACCATAGCCCTCTATGGGCTTCCAAATATCCCTTTGCCAATTCCACAAGAACAGCCTTAGCAAAAGACTTCTTGAAGGGAAAGATGTAACTCTGTGAGATGAATTAACAGAACACAGAGCAGTTTCTCAGCAAGCTTCTTTCCAGTTTTGAACGGAAGATATTTCCTTTTTCACCATAGCCCTCTATTTGCTTCCAAATATCCCTTTGCCAATTCCACAAGAACGGCCTTAGCGAAAGGCTTCTTGAAGGGAAAGATGTAACTCTGTGAGATGAATTAACAGAACACAGAGCAGTTTCTCAGAATGCTTCTTTCCAGTTTGGAACGGAAGATATTTCCTTTTTCACCATAGCCCTCTATGGGCTTCCAAATATCCCTTTGCCAATTCCACAAGAACAGCCTTAGCGAAAGGCTTCTTGAAGGCAAAGATGTAACTGTGTGAGATGAATTAACAGAACACAGAGCAGTTTCTCAGAAAGCTTCTTTCCAGTTTTGAACGGAAGATATTTCCTTTTTCACCATGGCCCTCTATGGGCTTCCAAATATCCCTGTGCAATTCCACAAGAACAGCCTTAGCGAAAGGTTTCTTGAAGGGAAAGATGTAACTCTGTGAGATGAATTAACAGAACACAGAGCAGTTTCTCAGAAAGCTTCTTTCCAGTTTTGAACGGAAGATATTTCCTTTTTCACCATAGTCCTCTATGGGCATCCAAATATCCCTTTGCCAATTCCACAAGAACGGCCTTAGCGAAAGGCTTCTTGAAGGGAAAGATGTAACTCTGTGAGATGTATTAACAGAACACAGAACAGTTTCTCAGAAAGGTTCTTTCCTGTTTTGAACGGAAGATATTTCCTTTTTCACCATAGCCCTCTATGGGCTTCCAAATATCCCTTTGCCAATTCCCCAAGAACAGCCTTAGCGAAAGGCTTCTTGAAGGGAAAGATGTAACTCTGTGAGATGAATTAACAGAACACGGAACAGTTTCTCAGAAAGGTTCTTTCCAGTTTTGAACGGAAGATATTTCCTTTTTCACCATAGCCCTCTATGGGCTTCCAAATATCCCTTTGCCAATTCCACAAGAACAGCCTTAGCGAAAGGCTTCTTGAAGGGAAAGATGTAACTGTGTGAGATGAATTAACAGAACACAGAGCAGTTTCTCAGAAAGCTTCTATCCAGTTTTGAACGGAAGATATTTCCTTTTTCACCATAGCCCTCTATGGGCTTCCAAATATCCCTTTGCCAATTCCACAAGAACGGCCTTAGCGAAAGGCTGCTTGAAGGGAAAGATGTAACTCTGTGAGATGAATTAACAGAACACAGAACGGTTTCTCAGAAAGGTTCTTTCCAGTTTTGAACGGAAGATATTTCCTTTTTAACCATAGCCCTCTATGGGCTTCCAAATATCCCTTTGCCAATTCCACAAGAACAGCCTTAGCGAAAGGCTTCTTGAAGGGAAAGTTGTAACTCTGTGAGATGAATTACAGGAACACAGAGCAGTTTCTCAGAAAGCTTCTTTCCAGTTTTGAACGGAAGATATTTCCTTTTTCACCATAGCCCTCTATGGGCTTCCAAATATCCCTTTGCCAATTCCACAAGAACAGCCTTAGCGAAAGGCTTCTTGAAGGGAAAGATGTAACTCTGTGAGATGAATTAACAGAACACAGAACAGTTTCGCAGAAAGGTTCTTTCCAGTTTTGAACGAAAGATATTTAATTTTTCACCATAGCCCTCTATGGGCTTCCAAATATCCCTTTGCCAATTCCACAAGAACAGCCTTAGCGAAAGGCTTCTTGAAGGGAAAGATGTATCTCTGTGAGATGAATTAACAGTACACAGAGCAGTTTCTCAGAAAGCTTCTTTCAAGTTTTGAACGGAAGATATTTCCTTTTTCACCATAGCCCTCTATGGGCTTCCAAATATCCCTTTGCCAATTCCACAAGAACAGCCGTAGCGAAAGGCTTCTTGAAGGGAAAGATGTAACTCTGTGAGATGAATTAACAGAACACAGAACAGTTTCTCCGAAAGGTTCTTTCCAGTTTTGAACGGAAGATATTTCCTTTTTCACCATAGCCCTCTATGGGCTTCCAAATATCCCTTTGCCAATTCCCCAAGAACAGCCTTAGCGAAAGGCTTCTTGAAGGGAAAGATGTAACTGTGTGAGATGAATTAACAGAACACAGAGCAGTTTCTCAGAAAGCTTCTTTCCAGTTTTGAACGGAAGATATTTCCTTTTTCACCATAGCCCTCTATGGGCTTCCAAATATCCCTTTGCCAATTCCACAAGAACAGCCTTAGCGAAAGGCTTCTTGAAGGGAAAGATGTTACTCTGTGAGATGAATTAACAGAACACAGAGCAGTTTCTCAGAAAGCATCTTTCCAGTTTTGAACGGAAGATATTTCCTTTTTCACCATAGCCCTCTATGGGCTTCCAAATATCCCTTTGCTAATTCCACAAGAACAGCCTTAGCGAAAGGCTTCTTGAAGGGAAAGATGTAACTCTGTGAGATGAATTAACAGAACACAGAGCAGTTTCTCAGAAAGCTTCCTTCCAGTTTTGAATGGAAGATATTTCCTTTTTAACCATAGCCCTCTATCGGCTTCCAAATATCCCTTTGCCAATTCCATAAGAACAGCCTTAGCGCAAGGCTTCTTGAAGGGAAAGATGTAACTCTGTGAGATGAATTAACAGAACACAGAGCAGTTTCTCAGAATGCTTCTTTCCAGTTTTGAACGGAAGATATTTCCTTTTTCACCATAGCCCTCTATGGGCTTCCAAATATCCCTTTGACAATTCCACAAGAACGGCCTTAGCGAAAGGCTTCTTGAAGGGAAAGATGTAACTCTGTGAGATGAATTAACAGAACACCGAACAGTTTCTCAGAAAGCTTCTTTCCTGTTTTGAACGGAAGATATTCCTTTTTCACCATAGCCCTCTATAGGCTTCCAAATATCCCTTTGCCAATTCCACAAGAACGGCCTTAGCGAAAGGCATCTTGAAGGGAAAGATGTAACTCTGTGAGATGAATTAACAGAACACAGAGCAGTTTCTCAGAAAGCTTCTTTCCAGTTTTGAACGGAAGATATTTCCTTTTTCACCATAGCCCTCTATGGGCTTCCAAATATCCCTCTGCGAATTCCACAAGAACAGCCTTAGCGAAAGGCTTCTTGAAGGGAAAGATGTAACTCTGTGAGATGAATTAACAGAACACAGAGCAGTTTCTCAGAAAGCTTCTTTCCAGTTTTGAACGGAAGATATTTCCTTTTTCACCATAGCCCTCTATGGGCTTCCAAATATCCCTTTGCCAATTCCACAAGAACAGCCTTAGCGAAAGGCTTTTGAAGGGAAAGATGTAACTCTGTGCGATGAATTAACAGAACACAGAGCAGTTTCTCAGAAAGCTTCTTTCCTGTTTGGAACGGAACATATTTCCTTTTTCACCGTAGCCCTCTATGGGCTTCCAAATATCCCTTTGCCAATTCCACAAGAACAGCCTTGGCGAAATGCTT